>NC_057811.1:236614215-236806500 GCF_018294505.1 Triticum aestivum | reverse complement strand
GGGGCATCCAGCCACGCGCGTCATCCCCGCCAATTGCGCCAAGGCCGCCCCGAATCGGTACCCGTTCTTCATCGATTACATTTCTTGTGGCCTTTGCCCCCCTTTCTCCGATTTCTTCAATGATATCATGATTTGGCTTCCACCTCCTGGATTTCACTCCAAACACCGTGGCGTGCATGGCTCTGTTCGCCCATCTCTGTGAGGGCTTTGGAGTTCTTCCCAACACGGCGCTCTTCCGCCATTATTTTCACCCCCACATCCAGAAGGGAGGCGCCATTTCTCGTTGCGTCACCTGGATCCCAAGGTCCAAAGGGACGTACCCGGAGGGCGCCCAGAAGGAGAGGTGGGAAGAATGGCGGGGCCGGTGGTGCTGGATTGAGGAGGACGACCCACAGGAGTTCTGCCAGGTCCGCCAGCGCTGCCAGTCCGTAGGAACGACTGGGGCGACGTCGACGCCCAGGATGACAAGCTCGAGATCGCCACCACCAGGATCCACCACCTCAGCGTTGCCGGCCTTACCCTGGAGATGATTGGGGCGGATTTCTCCGTCGCCGAATCGCTCATTTGCACAACAAGGGGAGGCCGGCCTGGCTCTTCCAGAACGCGGCTGGCATCATGAGGCTTTGCCCTGGCCTCAATCACAACTTCTCGGTGATGGGGCATGCTCACTTCTACCAGCGGATCTTTCAGCTCGACGTGAACCGTGATGGCTGGGCCGAGAGGTTCGGCAAGGCTGTGAAGGCTGGCAAGGTCGTCAAGGGGCCCTTGTTTGGGTTGCCGGCGGGGGTGGTCCCGCTGAGCAACAACTCGCGTCAGACCGACATCATATCCATGATGCCGGACTGCAACGCGCATGGTCCTGTTCCAAACTGGGCGGCGCCGCCGGAGGAGCAGGTGCAGGAGTTTTTTGACAACTAGGTGGAAGTGTACGTCCGCAACAAGCCGCTGCTCATTCATGACACCACTCAGGCAGAGCTGGACTATATCGCCGCCAGGGCGGCGGAGGCGGAGCTTGCCAGGCAGGCCGGTAGCGCTGGCGGCATGGAGGACGAGGTCGCAGCAGCCGCGGACGAGAAGGAGCTCGCCAAGTGGGCGGAATCCGCTGGAGAGGCCAGCAGCGCCGGCACCGGGGCCCCTCTCATTGAAGATGCGCCCGACGAGTTGTCGTCAGAGGAGGCCGAGGCCATCAACCCTCGAGCCACGGGGAGAGGGCGTGTCCTGTGGCGGGCCAGCTCCGGCGAGCCGGTTCAGCCCGGTAGTGATAGAGGCAAAGGTGTCCCGTCTTTCGATGAGATGATGGATATCGCTTTGATGGAAGTCGACTTTGACGATCCGACTACGAACGTGCGAGGACGTCGCGCCTTAGCAATCGGTAAACCAACTCCGAGAGGTTATTGACCACGCCGGAGCACGATCAACCTGACCACGAGGGTCTGTTTCCTGCGAGCAAACGAAGAACAAGCAAGAAACTGAGATTGCAATCTGGATATTGCGAATATAAGATGAAAGCTTTATTGATCAAGGTGGGGTTCTGTGACTCCTTTGTCTGGTCGTTGAACACAAACGAAGTACACGAAGTTGCAGCTATGGCGAACTTTTAATCTAAACAAAACCCCACCTTGATCAATAAAGCTTTCATCTTATATTCGCAATATCCAGATTGCAATCTCAGTTTCTTGCTTGTTCTTCGTTTGCTCGCAGGAAACAGACCCTCGTGGTCAGGTTGATCATGCTCCGGCGTGGTCAATAACCTCTCGGAGTTGGTTTAGCGATTGCTAAGGCGCGACGTCATCGCACGTTCGTAGTCGGATCGTCAAAGTCGACTTCCACCAAAGCGATATCCATCATCTCATCGAAAGACGGGACACCTTTGCCTCTATCAGAACCTGATGGAGGTGCTGGTGCAGTGGAAGTAGAAGATGCACGCGGTGTCCATGATGAAAGTCGACCTGCAGAAAAGTTAGTTTGCGCCAATGGCTGTCGATCCTGCACTTCACGTTCAGCTTTACAAGCAAGATGGAATAAACGAGTGATATTATTATAATCCTTATACTCTAGAATGGTCTGAATCTCTTTATTTAATCCACCCATAAAACGTGCAAGCATAGCTTCATTCTCCTCAACAATACCACATCTAATCATGCCAGTTTGTAATTCCTGATAATATTCTTCTACAGAATTTTCCCCTTGTCTTAAGCGCTGCAATTTTTGAAGTAATTCACGTTGATAATATGGTGGAACCCAACGAGTACGCATAGCAGTTTTCAAAGCAGCCCAAGTAGCTGGAACAGGATATAATCTACAATGTTCAGACCACCAAACACATGCAAAGCTAGTGAAAGCACAAACAGCAGCAGGAACACGTCTCTCCTCAGGATATTGTAAACATGTAAATCGTTGTTCAGTTTCTAACTCCCAAGTAAGATATATATCAGGAACATATCTACCCTCAAATGGTGGAATATTCAATTTCAGTTTAGGGAGATGGTCATGATCTCGTACCTGAGGCGGTGGTGTCGGTCTACCGTTGCGAATATATACCTGAGGTCGACCTGCTGGTGGTGGTGCTGGTGGCTACACGTAGTTCTGATTTTGATCAACCTCATCCTCATAATCGCCCGCATAATCGTCATCCTCCTCAGCCGCCGCAGTAGCAGGAGCCAAAGAAGCATCAACAGTAGGTGCAGCGGCACCCGAATTTTGACAAGTCTCAATTGGAACGCGCTGTGCTCGTCCCACTTGATTTGCAAGGCGGCGTTGGAGATGTGGTTGTTGTTGTTGTAGAGGTGCGACATGTGCAGCCGGTGGTGGTTGGGGAAGACGCTTGAGTAATTCAGTAAACTTGTTATCCAGCTTTGTCTCGAACGACTTCTCCACGGCATCTATCTTCTCCATAGCCTCTTCAAATCTGTTTAGCACATCTCCCACCTGGCCACTCATCATTTGCTGAAATTTATCATGCAACTCCTTGTTCGTCATGTTCTCCCAATCAGTCTCATCGGCTTGTGATCCTGCCATAGTTAGCAGCAATAGAAACACAAAAGAATATGATCCTGCAGACTACTAGGAAGTGGTGGTGATGGTGGTGTGTCACAAAACCTTCAAGCGAATCTCAAATTCTTACCAGTTCTTACCCAGCAGCAGGTGGTGATCGGCAACCGTTGTAGTCAAAACTCTCAAAGCTTGGATAGAGCGATTACCAGGGAGAGTCAAACGCACGATGTAGATGTATGTGGAGCTGGGAAGGCTTATAATATGGTAGCAAAAATGGTCTGCAATAATCAATTCAGAGATGCAAAGTTGAAGAAACGCTCAACGACGGTACTGTGCTGGTCCTAGGCTAGACCGTGCTAGAGATGCGAGCCTAGAACACTAACAAAATCACGGCGCTGCACGTAAACAAGGGAAAAGCACACTCTGGAATTTTTTTTGCTCTTTTTTTTTGCTCTCTTTTTTTTGCGCTCCTTTTTTTTGCGAAAAGTCACTATAATGGCGAGTGTCTCAAAACTCTTCCCAGGTCTGATAGAGGCAAAGGTGTCCCGTCTTTCGATGAGATGATGGATATCGCTTTGGTGGAAGTCGACTTTGACGATCCGACTACGAACGTGCGATGACGTCGCGCCTTAGCAATCGCTAAACCAACTCCGAGAGGTTATTGACCACGCCGGAGCACGATCAACCTGACCACGAGGGTCTGTTTCCTGCGAGCAAACGAAGAACAAGCAAGAAACTGAGATTGCAATCTGGATATTGCGAATATAAGATGAAAACTTTATTGATCAAGGTGGGGTTCTGTGACGCCTTTGTCTGGTCGTTGAACACAAACGAAGTACGCGAAGTTGCGGCTATGGCGAACTTTTAATCTAAACAAAACCCAAAGTCTAAACGACGCCCTAAGGGCTGTATATATGGAGGAAGAGGGGGGAATTTCGTGGCCCTTGGGGAAGGGGTCCGAAACCAACCCTATCTCTTGTTTCCCCACACATACGGACTCTAAAAATAGCCTATACTCAAGTATTTCGAAATTACATGGGCCTGGCCCAATAATAAGGTGACGCAGCACCTAGAATAGCCTCTGGACGAAAGTTATGAAGTAGCATCTTGTATATTTCGTCCAAGGCTTCATGCACGCATTATGGTGGCTTCAATGTCCTGAAATCATCACTTGTAACTCCCTTCTTGTCCCCCATGCGCATGCCATCATCTCCATGCTTGTTCTTGCTCCAATGTTCATCCTTATCAAAGCTAGGCCCTTCATTTGTAAGCAAAACAAATGTATCCAATTTAGGCAACATCATATTCTCATGAACATTAGAATCATTACCAAGAAACGAAAGTACCTGGTAATTTAATTGGCGTGCGCGAGCTCTAGTAATTGGTCCAGTATGTATAGCAGCAGGAGCTGTGGGTGTAACAATGGTATTGATGTCCTCATCATCCTCCCCTTCTTGAAATGAAGTCGTCCTCGACGGAAGCTCATCTCCCTCACCCATATAAGGCTTCAAATCTGCAATGTTAAAAGTGGGACTAACCCCAAAATCTGCAGGCAGCTCAAGTTTATATGCATTATCGTTTATTTTCTCTAACACCTTAAAAGGACCATCAGCGAGTGGCATTAGCTTTGATTTGCACAAATCAGGAAATCTATCCTTACGCAAATGTAACCAAACAAGATATCCAGGTGCAAACACAACATGTTTTCTACCCTTATCTCCAGCAAGTTTATATTTAGCATTCATACGCTCAATGTTTTCCTTAGTTAACTCATGCATTTTTAAGATCAATTCAGCATGTTGTTTAGCATCAAAATTAACCTTCTCCGAAGATGGAAGAGGCAACAAATCATAGGTGCACGACGTAGGAAACCATACACAATTTCAAAAGGGCACATCTTAGTAGTAGAATGCAATGAACGATTATAAGCAAACTCAATATGAGGCAAGCATTCTTCCCACATTTTCTTATTATTCTTCAAAACAGCCCTAAGCATAGTAGACAATGTTCTATTGACTACTTCAGTTTGTCCATCAGTTTGGGGGTGACAAGTAGTACTAAAAAGCAGTTTAGTCCCCAACTTAGCCCATAAACATCTCCAAAAGTGGCTAAGAAATTTAGTATCACAATCTGAAACAATAGTATTTGGCACACCATGCAAACGAATAATTTCACGGTAGAACAAATCAGCAACATTAACAGCATCATCGCTTTTATGACATGGTATAAAGTGTGCCATTTTTGAGAATCTATCCACGACAACAAATATGCTATCCCTCCCCTTCTTTGTTCGAGGTAAACCTAAAACAAAGTCCATAGATATATCCTCCCAAGGAACACTAGGTACAGGCAAAGGCATATATAAACCATGAAGATTGAGTCGTGACTTAGCTTTTTGACATGTAGTGCAGCGAGCAACAAAAAGCTCAACATCCCGTCTCATCTTTGGCCAAAAGAAATGTGTAGCAAGTACGTCCTCCATCTTCTTCACGCCAAAGTGTCCCATTAATCCTCCTCCATGCGCCTCCTGCAACAACAAAAGACGAAGAGAGCTAGCTGGAATGCATAGCTTGTTAGCACGGAACACAAATCCATCATTAACGACAAACTTGTTCCAGGTTCTTCCTTCTTTACAATTCTGCAAAACATCTTTAAAATCAGCATCATGCACATATTGATCTTTGATGGTCTCTGTCGTGGAATTGTCACGGCAGATGTCCTCGAGCTAGGACTTAGTCGTGGAGCCATCGCAGCTAGGAAGCTTGAAGGGGTTAATGTGGGACAAGGAACACGAGGGTTTATACTGGTTCGGCCCCTTACGGTGAAGGTAAAAGCCTACGTCCAGTTTGAGGTGGTATTGATTAAGGTTACGATCACCAGGGAGCTAAACTGCTATGCCCGGCTCTCGATGAGATTGTTGTCGCCCTTAAACCGCTGCCGGGTCGTCCCTTTATATAGGGAGGCTGACGCCCAGCAGCCCTTAGAGTCCCGGCCGGCTCATAAGAGTGTCCGGCTCGGACTCTAAACTATACACGCCTTACGCTACAAGTTTACTATAACAATGATTGTAACTACGGGCCTTAAGTCATATCCGGGTCTCAGCCCATCTCTGGCCCATCGTCTTGAAGCTTGGCTCCGGGCTTCTGATAATAACCGTACGAGTAACCCGGCCCCTCCTGGCGGGTGACCCTAAGGTCTATATTCTCAACATTAGGCCCCAGATTGATTTGAGCCGGCTCGTGTCAATCTTCAACTCTTCTGACCGAAAAAATCTCCGGCTTACCATTCATGGGATGGCCATAACCCGGAGTGACGTCACCCTCTGGACTCCGGATAATCCGCCGTGACGTCATCCTCCATTAAGTCCGTTTTTTACTCCGCCAGATCCGCAACAGATCTTTGCTTTTACTGTCATTCCGAAAATCGAGGCGTCGTGAGGGGGAGATAGCCACGCCGTGGTCTCCTTGAATCTCGCGCCCACTTATGACTTCGCCTTATAAATAGGCCGGCCCAACTTGCTCTTCTCACGCTCTCTTCTTCCTCCTCGCGCTGTCGCTCCTCTGCCCGAGCTCCGCCACTACCGCCGCCGTCGCGCCCCTGGTCTTCATCAACCCGGCCGCTGCATCACCCTGATCCGGACCAGATACACGACGGCGACCTCCGCTCTTCTCCAACTCCGGTGAGTCTCCTTTGCCCTGTCAGATAGATCTACTGTAGGGTTCGTCTGTGTTCTTCGCGTTCATCGCCATTGCCACAAACCTCGGCAGTTCTTGTAGCCACTGTACTTGGTTGATCTTTTACCTTGCATAGGACTAGTGCGGTAGCTGTTTAGCCTCATTTCAAGTACCAGTAGATCTCCTTCCACTGTTTAAATGCTTCGTTCGAGCTCTAGAATATCCGCTCATCTGTTTCTAGGTCTAGAAAGTTTTCATTTCACCTGACCATTTTGATCCAACAAAGTTTCTGCCATATGTAAAACCTGTTTTACCACACTTAGTAAAAACTGCAACCATTGAATCTTGGCGGCTTATATCTCCGGTTTAAAGAAAACATGCACCATAGAACTTTCCGGTTTAAAGAGAACTATGCTCTGTAGAATCCTCCGGCTTAACTGTGGTAAAACCGTAGATAACCAACTTACTCTGAATCCCCCTGCGGCTTAAATAACCCACTGTATCTGAGTATATATCATTAGTCCCCTTCATAAGCCGCCATCTTAGTTTGAACAATAGATCTCCGGCTTATAATTAACCCGGACACTTTTCTCTTTATCATAGACCACCAACTTTCACCATGCCTCCCAAGGCTCCCATCACTTGCAACTGGATGAGATCCAACGTCACCGACGAGACCCTGGCCAGTTTCGTTAAGTCCGGATATTTACCTAAGAAGGAAATCATGTCCTACCGTGCCCCTGACCCGTCGGAAGAGAGACCACAGCCAAGGGACGGGGAGGTAGTAATCTTTGCAGACCATATGAGCCGGGGCTTCGCACCGCCCGGCTCAAAGTTTTTCAGGGACGTGTTCAACTTCTTTGACTTACGGCCTCAGGATATAGGACCCAACTCCGTATCCAACATCTGCAACTTCCAAGTCTTTTGCGAAGTGTACCTTGGAGAAGAGCCCAGTTTACTGCTTTTCAGAGAGCTGTTCTACCTAAACCGCCAAAACGAGTGTGCCAACGGGCCAAGTCTGGAATTAGGCGGCATCTCCATCCAGCGGCGTAGGGACTGACTGTTCCCTTACGCAGAGCCGCCGAGCCACCCTAAGGACTGGAATATGACTTGGTTCTACTGCCAAGACACGTCCCCGGCTGACGAGAACCCGCTGCCCGGCTTTCGCCCAACGCGCCTGGAGCCGACTCATCCGCTATCCGACAAACTGACTGCTGCGGAACGCCAGCCTCTGCTTCCAACGATCAATAAGATCAAAGCCCTGCTAGGCAACGGTCTGAACGGAATTGATCTGGTCCGGGTCTGGATCTCATGGCGGGTGATCCCATTGAGCCGCCGCCCCGACTTAATGTGTGAGTACACCGGGCGAAAGGATGACCCGCAGAGGCACAGTCGCAATGATCTTCCAGAAGACGTTGCAGAGGAAGAAACCAAGGCTCTTCTAAACGAGAGCCTGGCAGACTGCGGAAGAACCGGGCTAGCCCCCTTCTGCAAGACCAATCCAGCCCCAGCGGTAAGCCGCCAACTTTAACTTTTATCTTCGTCTGCATATAACCTTCAGCTGAACCGTTTTAAGAATCAATCATTGTATCTTTCAGGCTGATGATAAATTCTGGCGGGTCAAATATGACCATGAAGCGGCCAAGAAGGCTAGGAAGGCGAAGAAAGCCGCCAAGAAAGCCGCCCCTCGCAAAAAGGGAAGCAGACCCACTGCTTCTGAGCTACTGCAATTAAGTGACAGCTCCGAGTCAGAGGTAATCCTTAAACCTTTAAATTCTTGCCATATTTGTTGTTTGTTGCTGTCCGACTTATCAACATTTGCTTATTGACAGGATGACACCGGCGCCAGTAACCCGGTGGTTGAAGAGGTAATGTCACTTTCCTCCGACTCGGAGCCTTTGCCACAGCTGAAAGTCCGAAGAGTAACCCGGAAAGTAAGCTTTTCCCATCCATTAGCTCATCAAGACCCTCAATTTCTTTTGAAGCAGCAGGTTCACGAAAGCCGGCGTCACACCCGGGCCCGCAAGGACACCGACCTCTCCGCCGGGTTACCCGACGCAACAAGGAAGCGTCGCACTGAGGTTTTTTCTCACCTGTACCCTTTTCATCCGTTGGCGGGCGTTATCCGTCAGCCACTCAACTCTTCTGACTCCAATTATCAGGAGACCTCCCCCTCTTCGGGTGACTCCATGCAGTCAAGTCTGCCGGCCTTCAAGACTGCACCCGGGTAATAACAATCTCCTTACATTATCTGTCCGTACTTACTCTTTGTGCGCCTAACACTTCTGTCTTTTCAGTGCCCAGGCGAAGCTACCAAAAGAGCAAAGAAAACCAGGTCAGCCGGAGTGCCAGACTTGCCTGACCTGGAGGCGACGGTTCAAGAGCCGCCAGCTACCTCCGCCCCCGAAGCCACCATTCCAATGGACACGGCGCCTGAGGCCCTGCCCCGACTACCAAGACAATGACCGAAGCGTCGGTTAACCCGGAGGCCTCCGGCTCAGCCCCACCAGCAGACGACCCGGACGTGGTAATCACCCGGACGGAATTCGTTGAGCCGGGAAGACCGACCGCGTTGGCCAAGTGCTCCGCGAAGGGGGAGTTACTGCAGCCCCACCGGGTGAACCTGGACCTCTCCGGCTACACCGACTTGAGCATTGGAGAGCTCGTCTCTGGCTACATCAGCCAAGTCCACAAGAGCCGGGACGCCGAGGTTGCCATGGTCAACCAGATCCAACAAAAATCCGAGGTACCCTTCTGCCGTCTTCTTACTTTACTGCATAGTTACCTTTGCCATGCTAGCCCCCAAGTCGATGACTTATACTTGAATATGTTGTAGACTTAGGTTCCGGCTTACTCAACTGAGCCGGCAGTACGTAGATAGAGACGTTCAATATGCATTAGCCCCCAAGTGCCAAGTGCCTTTGCTTGGAAAGCGCTTGGGACTTATATAACAACTGTTAATTAACCCGGAAATACATGCAGGCTGTTGGCAAGAAACTAGAGGCAGACCTTGTGGATCTCAAGAGCCGGCTAAAGATGCAGGAGACGGAGACCCGGAAGGCAAACGCCAAGTTTTATCCAGCATTGCCACTCAAGAAAAGTTGAAGACCGAGTTTGACACTGAGAGGAAAGCCTGGGTCGAAGAGAAGGCCGCACTGGTAACCCGGGCGGAACAGGCGGAGAAGGCTCTCGCTGAGAAGACTGCCGAGCTCTCTAGCCTAAAGCGCCAGGTTTCCCAAATGGTAGCTGCTATTTTCGGTAAGTCGCCTCACCGGCTTTCATCAAATTTGTATATGTCATGATTCACCCTTGTCACCGGCTTATCTGAGTCTGTTAAACAGGTCCCAGGAGTGCCAACCTCAACCAGAGTGTGGTCACCAAGTTAAAGGCCGTGTACACCCTGGTGGAACAGCTCTACACCGGGTCACAGCGTGCCTTAGCTGTGGTGGCCCTATCCAACGAGGTGCCAACTCATCTTGCCGAAGTCCTGCGCCGGCTCGCTGTTCTGCCGCAACGGATCCAGGAGCTACGACGGGCCTCCGCGAGAGCCGGAGCAATCACCGCGCTGAGCCGGGCCAAAGCATTCCTGCCGAAGCTAGACCCGGCAGACATCGCCCTGGGTTACCCAAGCCTGAAGGAAGACGGCTCAGCCTTTGACCAGAAGGACTTCGCGGCGTGTGTGAAAGCTGTACGCCCGGTGGCCACCCTCCTCGGGAACGACACCGACTTAACCAAGTACCAGCCGGGTTATGATGCGGAGAATCAGAGGATTCCAACCCCTCGTTATGAAGCTCTCAATCTGATCCCTCCGGCTCGTCAGCACACCTTCGCCCCGGAGATTGACCCGGCCGGGTTAATTGACGAAGAAGCCCAGTTCGAAGCTCTCAGCGGCATCGACTGGAAATCATCCACCTTTGAGGTTTTAGGATCTGCCGGAGGAGAAGACAGGAATGAGCCGGGGACTTCAACCCAGCGGGCATCATAATTTAGCTGGCGGGTTATCAAACATTGTTCCACCTTTCAGATTTGAACAATTATTGTAATAGAGTAGGTGCAACAGTTTATCTCTGCCGTGCCATCGTGCATGTTTTGAATGCGAAAGTCCTTTGAATTTGTCTCCTTGATGTTTCTCCGGGTCATAATCATCCCTTTGTTTTTCTCAACCTCAGAAGGTGCCTTTAAGTATCTGCATAGAAAGGCAAATCACAAGTCTCGAGGCGGCTTACCGCCCTGAGAATCAGGTGTTTGAGATAGACAACCCGGAATATAAATCAAAAAAGACTGGTCCTTAATTATACTCTGAACATATCCGTAATAATCACACTTAATGGCCTGTAGGCGTACTTCCGGTTTAAATAAGCCGGGTAGTAAGGTTGACACCTTAACTCTGGTTTACTTGCCTTGATGGCACCCATGACGTACAACTAACACTGTAAACCAAAGTTAAACCGGCAAGCGAGACCCGGTCATGTATACCTCAGAGTAAAAAAGCAGAAGAACTTAGGGGCTTCCGGTTCGAATACGACCAGAGACCCGGCCCAAAGGGGTTAAGCCAAGATTCGGATACGATCATATAGCCCCCAGTGGGTGTGGCGATGCCAATCAAGAGGGTACCGACAGCTATGTTCTCTTTGGTTCGAATACGACCCATGTTTGAACAGGAAGCCCCCAAGTGATTCTTAAAATTGTTTAACGACGCTGATTCGAATACGATCCACGTCGGTTCTCGGAGGGGTTAAACTATGGTTCAAATATGACCAAAGGCCACCTCCCAATGAGCTCGGCACTTTGCCAATCAAATGGGTATCGACAGCTATGTTCTCTTTGGTTCGGATACGACCCATTTTTGAACAGGAAGCCCCCAAGTGACTTTACCGCTTACGGCTAGATTCGAATACGATCATAAGCCGGATCCTCCTTCGAATCAGCATGTAATCTTACAATAAAACAACACACGCATATTTGGGGGAGAAAAAGGGACAGAGGTCCTGCTTTATTGCTTATCATAATATATACATGGCTGAGATAAATATGTTCACCACGAGAGCCGGTAGCTTAAGTGTAGTAAGGCCGAAGCTGAGCTATGTTCCACGGCCGACGGGTCTCTTCCTCAGACTTACGTGAATCTTTGTGCTCCCGAATGTCAATGAGGTAATATGACCCGTTGTGCAAGTTCTTGCTGACCACAAAGGGCCCTTCCCAAGGTGGGGATAACTTATGTGCATCTGTTTGATCCTGGATAAGCCGGAGCACAAGGTCGCCTTCCTGGAAGACCCGGGATTTAACCCGGCGGCTATGATAACGGCGCAGGTCTTGTTGGTAAATCGCTGAACGGGCTGCTGCCACATCACGCTGTTCGTCCAACAAGTCCAGAGCATCTTGGCGCGCCTGTTCATTATCCGTCTCAACATAAGCCGCCACGCGAGGTGAATCGTGACGGATGTCACTGGGGAGGACTGCTTCTGCTCCATAAACCATGAAGAAAGGCGTGAAGCCTGTAGACCTGTTAGGAGTAGTGTTGATGCTCCATAAGACAGAAGGCAACTCCTCCACCCAACAACCCGGCGTTCGTTGTAATGGGACCAAAAGCCGGGGCTTGATACCCTTCAGAATTTCCTGGTTAGCTCTCTCAGCCTGACCATTGGATTGAGGATGAGCCACTAAAGAAACATCAAGTCGGATATGCTCTCGTTGACAAAATTCTTCCATGGCGCCTTTGGAGAGATTGGTGCCATTGTCAGTTATAATGCTGTGCGGAAAACCAAAGCGGAAAATCACCTTTTTCATAAATTGAACCGCCGTGGCTGCATCGCACTTGCTAACTGGCTCAGCTTCCACCCACTTTGTGAATTTGTCAACTGCCACCAAGAGGTGGGTCTTCTTATCCTTGGACCGTTTAAAAGGCCCAACCATATCAAGCCCCCAGACCGCAAAGGGCCAAGTGATTGGGATCATCCTCAACTCCTGAGCCGGCACATGAGCCCGTCGTGAGAACCTTTGGCAACCATCACATTTACTGACCAAGTCCTCTGCATCAGCGTGAGCCGTCAGCCAATAAAAACCATGACGGAAAGCCTTGGCTACAAGAGATTTTGAGCCGGCATGATGACCACAATCCCCTTCATGGATCTCCCGCAAGATCTCTTGGCCTTCCTCAGGGGAGATACAACGTTGAAATGCCCCCGAAACACTGCGATGATGTAACTCGCCCTCGATGACGATCATTGACTTAGCCCGCCGGGTGATTTGCCTGGCCAAAGTTTCATCCTCAGGCAACTCTCCCCGGGTTATATAAGCCAGATATGGCATTGTCCAGTCTGGTATGACATGAAGAGCCGCCACCAGTCGTGCCTCCGGGTCAGGGATAGCCAAGTCCTCCTCTGTAGGCAACTTAACCGAGGGGTTATACAGGACATCCAGGAAAGTGTTAGGCGGCACCGGCTTTCGCTGAGAGCCTAGCCGGCTTAAAGCATCAGCCGCCTCGTTCTTCCTGCGATCAATGTGCTCCACTTGGTATCCCTGGAAATGCCCAGCAATGGCATCAACCTCGAGGCGATAAGCCGCCATGAGAGGATCCTTAGAATCCCAGGTGCCTGATACTTGTTGAGCCACCAAGTCTGAGTCACCAAAGCACCTTACCCGGCTTAAGCTCATCTCCTTAGCTACCCGAAGACCGTGGAGCAAAGCCTCATATTCAGCCGCATTGTTAGTGCAAGGAAACATCAACTGCAGCACATAATGGAACTTGTCACCCTTAGGGGAAGCCAATACAACTCCAGCCCCCGAGCCCTCCAGCTGTCTGGACCCATCAAAGTGAACAGTCCAATAAGTGTTATCCGGCTTTTGCTCAGGCACTTGTGACTCCTCCAATCATTGATGAAATCCACCAAAGCCTGAGATTTAACAGCAGTGCGTGGCACATATTTGAGGCCATGAGGTCCAAGTTCTATAGCCCACTTAGCAATTCTCCCTGTAGCCTCTCTGTTTTGGATAATATCACCAAGAGGGGCAGAACTGACCACAGTGATGGGATGACCCTGAAAATAATGCTTGAGCTTCCGGCTTGCCATGAACACACCATATACGAGCTTCTGCCAATGCGGGTATCGCTGCTTGGACTCAATGAGCACCTCGCTGACATAATAAACCGGCCGCTGAACCGGATGCTCCTTACCCGCCTCCTTGCGCTCCACCACAATAGCCACGCTGACGGCTCGTGCGTTTGCCGCCACATACAGTAGCAAGGGCTCCTTATCAACCGGAGCAGCAAGGACGAGGGGCTCTGCCAGTTGCTTTTTCAAATCCTCAAAAGCGGTATTAGCTGCATCATTCCAGACAAAGTTATCAGTTTTCTTCATCAACTGATATAAGGGCATAGCCTTCTCACCCAAACGGCTTATAAACCGGCTTAAAGCAGCGATGCGACCCGCCAAACGCTGAACATCATTTATACACGCCGGCTTAGCTAGGGAGGTGATGGCCTTGATCTTCTCCGGGTTAGCCTCAATGCCTCTGTCAGAAACCAAGAAACCCAATAGTTTGCCTGCAGGAACACCAAAAACACACTTGGCCGGGTTAAGCATCATCTTGTAGACCCGGAGATTATCGAAGGTTTCCCTTAAGTCATCTATCAGGGTTTCCTCCTTGATGGATTTAACCACAATATCGTCCACGTAAGCGTGAACATTGCGCCCGATCTGTTTATGAAGACAATTCTGTACACAACGCTGGTAAGTCGCCTGTGCACACTTGAGTCCAAAGGGCATAGACACATAGCAGAAGGCTCCAAAGGGAGTGATGAACGCCGTCTTCTCCTGGTCCTTAACTGCCATCTTAATCTGATGATACCCGGAATAAGCATCCAGGAAACTTAAGCGTGCACAACCTGCCGTAGCATCAATGATTTGATCAATACGGGGGAGAGCAAAAGGATCAGCCGGACACGCCTTGTTCAAATCCGTGTAGTCCACACACATCCGCCAGGTGCCGTTCTTCTTGAGTACGAGCACCGGGTTAGCCAACCATTCTGGGTGAAAAACTTCAACAATAAACCCGGCCGCCAAGAGCCGGGCCACTTCTTCACCAATGGCTTTCCGCCTCTCCTCATTAAACCGTCGAAGGAACTGTCTGACCGGCTTAAATTTTGGATCAACATTGAGAGTATGCTCAGCGAGTTCTCTAGGTACACCTGGCATGTCAGAAGGCTTCCACGCAAAGATGTCCCTATTCTCACGGATGAACTCGATGAGCGCGCTTTCCTATTTTGGATCCAGATTGGCACTGATACTAAACTGCTGAGATGAATCTCCTGGAACAAAATCAACAAGCTTAGTTTCATCAGCCGACTTAAATTTCATCGCCGGCTCAGTCTCCGTAGTCGGCTTCTTTAGAGAGGTCATGTCTGTTGGGTCAACATTGTCTTTGTAAAACTTCAACTCCTCTGTTGCACAAACAGACTCTGCATAAGCTGCATCACCTTCCTCACACTCGAGAGCCACTTTCCGGCTGCCGTGAACCGTAATGGTCCCATTGTGACCCGGCATCTTGAGCTGTAAGTACACATAACACGGCCGTGCCATGAACTTGGCGTAAGCCGGCCGTCCAAATATAGCATGGTATGGACTTCTTATCTTGACCACCTCAAAGGTCAATTTCTCCACCCTGTAGTTGTTCTCATCACCAAAAGCCACTTCTAATTCGATCTTGCCGACTGGATAAGCCGACTTACCAGGTACCACACCATGGAAGATAGTGTTTGACTGGCTGAGGTTCTTATCAACCAGCCCCATACGGCGAAAAGTCTCATAATAGAGGATGTTGATGCTGCTACCTCCATCCATGAGTACCTTTGTGAACTTATAACCTCCCACCTGAGGAGCTACCACTAAGGCCAAGTGGCCCGGGTTATCCACCCGGGGAGGGTGATCCTCCCTACTCCACACTATAGGCTGCTCAGACCACCGCAAGTAGCGTGGAACCGCCGGCTCAACAGCATTAACAACCCTCTTGTGAAGCTTTTGATCTCGTTTGCACAAACTAGTGGTGAACACATGATACTGTCCACCGCTAAGCTGCTTTGGGTTGGTCTGATAACCCCCTGCTGCTATTGATGACCCTGACCAGACTGTTGATTAAAGCCCCCTTGACCGTTCTGAGGACCGGAATTTGAGCCGCCGCCCGGGCCATGAAAGCCGCCGGCGCCTGAGCCGCCGCCCGGGCCATTGTAATTCTTAAAGGCCTTCATGATCGCGCAATCCTTCCACAGATGAGTCGCTGGCTTCTCTCTAGAGCCATGCCTTGGACAAGGTTCATTTAACAGCTGCTCCAGCGTTGGACCTGACCCGCCGCCTCGGGGAGGGGGCCTCCCCTTGCGTCGCTGGTTATTACCTTGGGAGTTGGCATTGGCTACAAACTCTAGGCTGCCATCGGCCTTACGCTTGCCTCCTCCTTGGTTCCCTGGGTTAAATTGAGGACCCTTGCCGTTGCCATTCTTCTTTCCCTTCCCTGCCCTTTCATCATCTGAAGGGGGATCCTTGGTGCCATCGGAATCGGCGTACTTGACAAGAGCCGCCATTAGGGTACCCATATCGGTGCAGTCGCGCTTGAGCCGCCCGAGCTTCATCTTAAGGGGCACAAAGCGACAATTCTGTTCCAACATTAAGACTGCAGAGCCGGCATCCATCTTATCTGATGAATGTATGATCTCCTTGACCCGGCGAACCCAATGGGTCGTGGACTCACCCTCCTGCTGCTTATAGTTAGTCAAATCCACAATTGACATAGATTGCCTAAAGGTGTCTTTGAAGTTTTGAATGAACCGGGCTTTCAACTCGGCCCAAGACCCAATGGAATTCGGCGGTAGCCCTTTCAACCACGTGCGGGCAGTTCCATCTAACATCATGGTGAAATATTTGGCCATAGCCGCCTCGCTGACCTCTAGCAATTCCATAGCCATCTCATAACTCTCAATCCAGGCTGCCGGCTGTAAGTCAGCTGTGTAATTAGGCACCTTCCTAGGGCCCTTGAAGTCCTTAGGTAGACGTTCATTACGGATAGCTGGCACCAAACAAGGTTCACCCCTGGTCCTGGTAGGGATACCCACATCAACGGAAGTCGTCGGATAAGCCGGGGGGGTCTGGTAAGCCGTTAATTGAGGCACCTGCTCCGCCTCTTGCCGCGCTTGGTCTGCTGCGTAGAAGGCTCCATTATGAGCCGGGCCATGGCCAGGGGGCGGGTCATGGCATCGGACATTACTTGAACCGGTTGCTGAGACCATGTGCCGGCTGTAAATCGGGCTCTGGCCTGGACGAGGGGTCGAGTGGATCCTGTCCCGGCTGTAGGAGTACGCCTCTTGCTGTGCCAGTGCCGTCTGCAGGAGTTCCCTGACCCGGCGGGTTTCGATGGCCGCCGGAGAGTCGCCGTCAACGGGGAGAGCCGCCAGTCGTGCTGCCGCAGCCACCATGTTCTCCAGCGGGTTATCATAATGACCCGGGGGTATTGGCACATACTGAGGCGGGGCAGGGGGCACCTGGGGAGGCCCCATCACTCGTGGCCGAATAAGGGGTCCAGACCCGGGCGCAATGACCCCTGGCGGGTTACTAGACCCTGCGCCCGGCGTGTTGAAGAGATTGCGTGGATCGTAAACCGGTGGGAGTCGAGACTGGGCCTTCTGATGCCTCCTTCTCATGACCTCGTTGGCCGCGTTCTGATCCATCGTGAGTTGGAAGGACTGCGCCTGAATCAGCTGAGTCTGGGCGTCGAGAGCCGCCCGCTCCGCAGCCAGCCTGATCCCTTCCGCTGCAAGATCCTCTTTAGCTTTTATCAAGTCCAATTTTAACTGTGCTACCTCCGCGTCATGCTGGGCTTGATTCGCCGGGTCAACCGCGGTGGTTAACAGGGCCGTCATCTTGTCCGTGAGATCCATCAGCACCTGAGCCAGAGAAGGCACCGGGTTTCCCGATCCAGCAGCGGGGTTCTGAACAGGCTGCGCACCAGCCATAAAAACTCCAACCTGACTTGGCGGCTCAAAAGGGTCCGGAATACTGTCGCCGTCGGAACAACCCATGAGCCTGCCATCTTGAAGTTGGTACAACGAGTTGGATTCATCGGTGGCCGACTCGCCGTCAGAGCCGGCGGCCGCCTCATCACCAGACCCAGATGGATCAGAGGGCCCTCCATGGATGCATCCCACCAAGGTGCGCCTTAAGGCAGGCCGGGCCCGGGCGGGTTGTGCACGCTGAGCCGTTTCGATGAGATCGGCGCAGAGGTCCGGCTCGGGGCCCGACTCACCAATCTTGCCAATGAAGACATGAATTCCGCCAAAGGGGACCCGGTACCCGTACTCAATTGAGCCGGCGTCGGGGCCCCAGTCCGCATCGTCGATGTAGAGCTTGCCGCGACGACTCTTGGTCATCCGGCCCACAGCGTATCCCTTGAGCCCTTCGAAGCTGCCCTTCAAGAACTCAAAACCACCGTGCGTTGGCCCCACGGTGGGCGCCAACTGTCGTGGAATTGTCACGGTAGATGTCCTCGAGCTAGGACTTAGTCGTGGAGCCATCGCAGCTAGGAAGCTTGAAGGGGTTAATGCGGGACAAGGAACACGAGGGTTTATACTGGTTCGGCCCCTTACGGTGAAGGTAAAAGCCTACGTCCAGTTTGAGGTGGTATTGATTAAGGTTACGATCACCAGGGAGCTAAACTGCTATGCCCGGCTCTCGATGAGATTGTTGTCGCCCTTAAACCGCTGCCGGGTCGTCCCTTTATATAGGGAGGCTGACGCCCAGCAGCCCTTAGAGTCCCGGCCGGCTCATAAGAGTGTCCGGCTCGGACTCTAAACTATACACGCCTTACGCTACAAGTTTACTATAACAATGATTGTAACTACGGGCCTTAAGTCATATCCGGGTCTCAGCCCATCTCTGGCCCATCATCTTGAAACTTGGCTCCGGGCTTCTGATAATAACCGTACGAGTAACCCGGCCCCTCCTGGCGGGTGACCCTAAGGTCTATATTCTCAACAGTCTCCAAACCAAATATTTTGAAGTCAAGTTGTGAAAGCATAGTATAGGGACGAGACAATGCATCAGCAATAACATTTTCTTTACCCTTCTTGTGTTTAATGACATAAGGGAAAGTTTCAATGAATTCAACCCATTTAGCATGTCTACGATTCAGTTTAGCTTGACTTTTAATATGTTTCAAAGATTCATGATCAGAATGTATAACAAATTCTTTGGGCCATAAATAATGTTGCCATGTTTCTAAAGTCCGAACAAGAGCATATAGTTCTTTATCATAAGTAGAATAATTTAGACTAGGCCCACTCAATTTTTCAGAAAAGTATGCAACAGGTTTACCATCTTGTAATAACACACCTCCTAATCCAATTCCACTAGCATCACATTCAAGCTCAAAAGTCTTATTAAAATCAGGAAGTTGGAGTAAAGGAGCATGTGTCAACTTATCTTTCAATACCGTGAAGGTTTCTTCCTGTGCGGTACCCCAAACAAAAGGCACATCCTTCTTTGTAAGCTCGTTGAGAGGTGCAGCAATGGTGCTAAAATCTCTCACAAAACGCCTATAGAAACCAGCGAGTCCAAGAAAACTCCGCACGTGTGTGACCGTTTTGGGCTGCGGCCAACTTTTAATAGCTTCAATCTTGGCTTTATCAACTTCAATTCCCTGTGGAGTAACAATATAGCCAAGAAAAGATACTCGGTCGGTGCAAAAGGTGCACTTCCCAAGGTTACCAAACAAACGTGCATCACGTAGAGCAATAAAAACAGCATGTAAACGTTCCAAATGTTCTTCCAAAGATTTGCTATAAATCAGTATATCATCAAAATAGACTACCACAAATCGTCCAATGAAAGCACGTAAAACTTCGTTCATTAGTCTCATGAAAGTACTAGGTGCATTAGTTAACCCAAAAGGCATGACTAACCACTCATATAAACCAAACTTAGTTTTAAATGCAGTTTTCCATTCATCTCCCAATTTCATACGAATTTGATGGTATCCACTACGCAAATCAACTTTGGAGAATATTGTAGAGCCACTCAATTCATCAAGCATATCATCTAGCCTAGGAATAGGATGACGATAATGAATAGTAATATTATTAATGCCTCTACAATCAACACACATACGCGATGTACCATCCTTTTTAGGCACTAGTATAATAGGAACAGCACAAGGACTAAGAGATTCGCGTATATAACCTTTGTCGAGCAGCTCCTGTACTTGACGCATAATCTCCTTCGTCTCCTCTGGATTGGTACGGTATGGTGCACGGTTGGGTAGCGATGCACCGGGAATTAAATCAATTTGATGCTCTATCCCTCGAATAGGTGGTAATCCTGGTGGCACGTCTTGTGGGAAGACGTCAGCGAACTCCTGCAAAATGTTAGTGACAGCAGGGGGCAAAGAGGAAGGCACGTCCTCGAATGAAAATAATGCCTCTTTGCACACAAAAGCATAGCAAACAGATTTGTTGAAATCTAGCTCATCAATATCAGATTTTGTGGCAAGTAAACATGCACTTTTCAATTTAATTTCAGAAACAACACTAGATGGTTTATTATTAGGTTTCATTTGTTGCTCAAATTCTTTTGCCACAATCTGATTTTCACTCTTATTTTTCTCCTGTTTTGCTTTATTAGCTCTATTAATGTCATCTTTCAAAATGGAATCAGGAGTCATAGGAAGCAAAGTAATATTTTTATCCTTATGAACAAGAGTATACTGATTGTTTCTACCATGGTGTACAGAATTTTTATCAAATTGCCATGGTCTACCAAGTAATAAGGAACATGCTTGCATGGGTACCACATCACAATCAACATAATCAGCATATGTAGAGATACTAAAATGCACACGAACAGTACGTGTTACCTTAACCTTGCCGCTGTTGTTGAACCATTGGATGTAGTAAGGATGTGGATGTGGTCTTGTGGTGAGAGATAGTTTCTCCACCATCTCCATGCTAGCCAAGTTGTTACAGCTCCCTCCATCTATGATGACGCGAAGTTCCTTCACAACTCCCTTTGTATGGAACAAATTATGCCTCTGATTTTGCTCTGCTTGTGTGACCTGCACACTCAAAACACGTTGAGCAACTAAACATTCATACCTGTCAGCGTCTTCAGGAGCCATGTATTGCGTCTCATTTTCAGAATCATCTCCACCATGTTCTTCACGTGTAATAAGAGCCAAAGTCTCCTCATCATAGTCACTAGCGGACTCATACCCACCATCCTCAGTAGCAATCATCACACGCTGAGATTTGCATTCTCTCGCATAATGTCCTCTTCCCTTACAACGACGACAAATAATATCACTTGTGTGCCCTGTTGACGCCATGGATGAAGAAGAGCTCTGCGCAGGCCCGGCAGGTGTGCTCTTGGCAGAGATTGGTGGTTGTGCCTGCTTTCTTGTATCACGGCTGGAGGTGGCACCTGATGGAGGTGATGGTGAAGTGGAAGTAGAGGATGCACGTGGTGTCCATGATGAAGGTCGACCTGCAGAAAAGTTAGTTCGTGCCAATGCCTGTCGATCCTGCACTTCACGTTCAACTTTACAAGCAAGATGGAATAAACGAGTGATATTATTATAATCCTTATACTCTAGAATGGTCTGAATCTCTTTATGTAATCCACCCATAAAACGTGCAAGCATAGCTTCATTCTCCTCAACAATACCACATCTAATCATGCCAGTTTGTAATTCCTGATAATATTCTTCTACAGAATTTTTCCCTTGTCTTAAGCGCTGCAATTTTTGAAGTAATTCACGTTGATAATATGGTGGAACCCAACGAGTACGCATAGCAGTTTTCAAAGCAGCCCAAGTAGCTGGAACAGGATATAATCTACATTGTTCAGACCACCAAACACATGCAAAGCTAGTGAAAGCACAAACAGCAGCAGGAACACGTCTCTCCTCAGGATATTGTAAACATGTAAATCGTTGTTCAGTTTCTAACTCCCAAGTAAGATATATATCAGGAACATATCTACCCTCAAATGGTGGAATATTCAATTTCAGTTTAGGGAGATGGTCATGATCTCGTACCTGAGGCGGTGGTGCCGGCCTACCGTTGCGAATATATACCTGAGGTCGACCTGCTGGTGGTGGTGCTGGTGGCTGCACGTAGTTCTGATTTTGATCAACCTCATCCTCATAATCGCCCGCATAAGCGTCATCCTCCTCAGCCGCCGCAGTAGCAGGAGCCAAAGAAGCATCAACAGTAGGTGCAGCGGCACCCGAATTTTGACCAGTCTCAATTGGAACACGCTGTGCTCGTCCCACTTGATTTGGATGGCGGCGTTGGAGATGTGGTTGTTGTTGTTGTCATGTGCAGCCGGTGGTGGTTGGGGAAGACGCTTGAGTAATTCCATAACTTGTTATCCAGCTTTGTCTCGAACGACTTCTCCACGGCATCTATCTTCTCCATAGCCTCTTCAAATCTGTTTAGCACATCTCCCACCTGGCCACTCATCATTTGCTGAAATTTATCATGCAACTCCTTGTTCGTCATGTTCTCCCAATCAGTCTCATCGGCTTGTGATCCTGCCATAGTTAGCAGCAATAGAAACACAAAAGAATATGATCGCCCGCATAATCGTCATCCTCCTCAGCCGCCGCAGTAGCAGGAGCCCAAGAAGCATCAACAGTAGGTGCAGCGGCACGCGAATTTTGACCAGTCTCAAATGGAACGCGCTGTGCTCGTCCCACTTGATTTGGAAGGCGGCGTTGGAGATGTGGTTGTTGTTGTTGTAGAGGTGCGACATATGCAGCCGGTGGTGGTTGGGGAAGACGCTTGAGTAATTCAGTAAACTTGTTATCCAGCTTTGTCTCGAATGACTTCTCCACGGCATCTATCTTCTCCATAGCCTCTTCAAATCTGTTTAGCACATCTCCCACCTGGCCACTCATCATTTGCTGAAATTTATCATGCAACTCCTTGTTCGTCATGTTCTCCCAATCAGTCACATCGGCTTGTGATCCTGCCATGGTTAGCAGCAATAGAAACACAAAAGAATATGATCCTACAGACTACTAGGAAGTGGTGGTGATGGTGGTGTGTCACAAATCCTTCAACCGAATCTCAAATTCTTACCAGTTCTTACCCAGCAGCAGGTGGTGACCAGCAACCGTTGTAGTCAAAACTCTCAAAGCTTGGATAGAGCGATTACCAGGGAGAGTCAAACGCACGATGTAGATGTATGTGGAGCTGGGAAGGCTTATAATATGGTAGCAAAAATGGTCAGCAATAATCAATTCAGAGATGCAAAGTTGAATAAACGCTCAACGACGGTACTGTGCTGGTCCTAGGCTAGACCGTGCTAGAGACGCGAGCCTAGAACACTAACAAAATCACGGCGCTGCACGTAAACAAGGGAAAAGCATACTCTGGAATTTTTTTTGCTCTTTTTTTTCGCGCTCTTTTTTTTGCGCTCGTTTTTTTGTGAAAAATCACTATAATGGCGAGTGTCTCAAAACTCTTCCCAGGTCAAACTGACAGGATAGGCACAAAATTTTTTTGACTACTTTTTTTTCGGAAATCAGGGCAGCAACGACGAAAAAGTGCGACAAAAAATCACTATGATGGCGAGTGTCTCAAAACACTCCCCGGGACCAAAAAATGGGATAGGGAAAAAATATTTTTGGTCGCCGAAATTTTGGCCTAAAAACTGCCCGGGGGTCTCCAGACTTTTTTTTTCCGAGAGCTACTCAGGCAAGGAAACACGAAACGGAAAATAGATGGATCTCTAAAACAAACCGAATATGAAAAGAACTCGGATTGGTTATGGATATATGGTGGTAGGATATGGCAGCGGTGGTGGTATATGGTAGCGGTGGTGGTATATGGATACGGATCGGTGGTGGTATATGGATACGGATTGGTGGTGGTATATGGATACGGATTCAAAGCGGTGGCGGATAAGCAATGGTGGTAGATGGCAAGGCGATGATGATGGTGCGGCGGCGGCGTGACAACTTATGACCAGAACTCGAAACTCTAAAAGACTAGACTCTAAGACCAACAACTTGACACGACGATGCAACCGCAAATTCAACAAAGCAAAAACCCTAAAAAGATTATGCAAAGGCTCAGATTGGTTCGGATATGATGAACTAACCCAATTTTTTTTGTGGCTTTTTCGTGGACTGTAGGTATGAAGAACAGACTCGATCCAAACTAGGAAAAACTGTAAAATCTCACCGAGCAACCTGGAAATCTGATACCACTTGATAGAGGCAAAGGTGTCCCGTCTTTCGATGAGATGATGGATATCGCTTTGGTGGAAGTCGACTTTGACGATCCGACTACGAACGTGCGATGACGTCGCGCCTTAGCAATCGCTAAACTCCGAGAGGTTATTGACCACGCCGGAGCACGATCAACCTGACCACGAGGGTCTGTTTCCTGCGAGCAAACGAAGAACAAGCAAGAAACTGAGATTGCAATCTGGATATTGCGAATATAAGATGAAAACTTTATTGATCAAGGTGGGGTTCTGTGACGCCTTTGTCTGGTCGTTGAACACAAACGAAGTACGCGAAGTTGCGGCTATGGCGAACTTTTAATCTAAACAAAACCCAAAGTCTAAACGACGCCCTAAGGGCTGTATATATGGAGGAAGAGGGGGGAATTTCGTGGCCCTTGGGGAAGGGGTCCGAAACCAACCCTATCTCTTGTTTCCCCACACATACGGACTCTAAAAATAGCCTATACTCAAGTATTTCGAAATTACATGGGCCTAGCCCAATAATAAGGTGACGCAGCACCTAGAATAGCCTCTGGACGAAAGTTATGAAGTAGCATCTTGTATATTTCGTCCAAGGCTTCATGCACGCATTATGGTGGCTTCAATGTCCTGAAATCATCACTTGTAACTCCGTTCTTGTCCCCCATGCGCATGCCATCATCTCCATGCTTGTTCTTGCTCCAATGTTCATCCTTCTCAAAGCTAGGCCCTTCATTTGTAAGCAAAACAAATGTATCCAATTTAGGCAGCATCATATTCTCATGAACACTAGAATCATTACCAAGAAACGAAAGTACCTGGTAATTTAATTGGCGTGCGCGAGCTCTAGTAATTGGTCCAGTATGTATAGCAGCAGGGGCTGTGGGTGTAACAATGGTATTGATGTCCTCATCAGGCAGGGCCGTGCAAACCCGGAATGCCCAGGAGACGTCCGTGCGCCAAACGAGGGCCGCGCAGCGAAGAAATTGGTGAAGGCCGCGGTGGCGAAGAAGAAAGCATCTGCCTCTTCTTCGCCTAAGCGCGCTCAGACCCCACCTCCTTCCCCTCCTCCGGCAGACGTCGACGCGGAGGTCGTCTTTGACTTCGGGTCCCTTAGCCCAAGGAGGAAGAGGAAGGCAGCAGAGGAGGAGGAGGAGGAGGAGTAAGCTTCTTGTTCCCTTCTCCCTTTTGTCATCTTCGTCTCCTCAAACTATGCCGCTTCTCTTGGATTGTTTTCATTTTTGTAGGGACGTGGAGACGCTGGCCCAGAGGGTGAAGAGGGCCAGGTCCTCGGCGGACGGCCAGCCCCCAGCGGGCACCTCGAGGGCGCCATTGGTGGTGGTGAGCAGCCCGGACAGCAGCCCCCAGCGTAAGTTCGCCGCTCGCTCCTCGTCGACGTGTGTTGGTGGTCATGATCCATCGGTGCTGACCTTGCCGAGATCGCAGGAGGATGGCAGCAGAAGGAGGAGCCACTGAGGGCTACCCCCAACATGCCGCCCCCATCGACCACGCCATCCCGAGGGGCGTCCCCGGCAAGGGCGCCAAGTACCGAGCCCATGCACATGGAGGAGGAGGAGGAGAACTCGGGCGCCGGCGGCTCCACCTCGGCACCAAATGTCGGCGAGAAAGGGGCCACTTCTTCCCAGCCCGGCACGGGTTCGTCGTTCGCCTTCCATCCCTGTCTTTTCTTTTTCTTCTTTTTTTTTGAATCTTGGTCTTGGCTTCGCCTCATCCCCTTCCCGATATCCAGATCCTCCCTCGACGAGCCAGGAGGACATAGACACCGTCATCGAGGTTGTCGCCAAGGCCGCCGCGGCGGAGGCCGAGAAGATTGCCACCGAGGAGGCCGCCAAGGATGCTGCTGAGGACGCCGCCGGGGGGCCCCCAGGGAGCCCGGCAAGGTTGCTGCCGAGGAGGCCGGCAAGGGGCCTGCCCGGGAGGCCGGCAAGGCCGCTGCCGAGGAGGAGGTGGTTGATGACCAGCCTTCCTCCTCCGCTGCCTCTGGCTTCGGCAGGTTTCTGAGGGTGAGTGACGACCTTTTCGTCCACCTCCCAGCGTCACCGAGCTCCAGGGCGCCCATCGAGGGGGAGGTGTTCGATGAAGAGGTGCTTGCCGCCGCCGGGCTCGAGGCTGTTGACGAGCCGAGCGCCGGTGGCGACGGTTCTCAGGAGGAGTGGCTTCTCCAGGCCATGGGCGCTAGCTTTCGGAAGCTCCAGGCGCTCCACCGTGCCCGCTTGGACAAGGCCAAGTCCAGGATGGCAACGGTGGACAAGGCGAAGGCGGACCTCAAGGGACGCGTCGCCGAGACGCAAACTTGGTTCCGCCAAGCTTGTGAGGAGCTGAAGGTTGCCCAGGGCGAGCTGGCCAAGCGCGACGTGGAGCTCTGCATGAAGTGGGCCGACATCGAGAAAGCCGAGGAGACGACGAAGAACCTGGCCGCCGAGGCTGAGGCCGCTCGAACCCAGCACCAGGCCACGCTGAACTCCCGGGAGGAGGACCTTGCCGCGCGTGAGGAGAAGCTTGCCGCAATGCTCCGTGGCAAGGATGAGGAGGTGGAGAATCTCGTCGTGCAGCAGACCCGGGAGCTGGAGCAGAGGCACAGGGAGGCACTCGATGCCCAGGCTCTGGTTCACGCCGACAAGGTGAAGGAGCTGGAGGTGGAGTGGGACGGGCTGAAAGACTAGGTCCTGAAGCTGTCCAAGGAGAAGGACACGCTCAATGGCGCCCTGATGGAGGCGCAGGGCGCGGCCCTCAGCAGGGCCTGGCAGCTTTCCGAGGCCAACAACTCCGTCAAAGACCTCAAGCTGAAGCTGGAGGGCCTCGAGGGGGCGTTGTCGGAGGCCAAGGCCCGGGAGGGCACCCTGGCCAAGAACCTGGAGGCCGAAAAGCAGCTGCGGAAGAACGAGACCGCCAACCACAAAGACTTTATGGAGGGTGAGAATCGCTGGATCGGGCGCCTCGAAGGCGTCGCCGGCAGGATCACCACGCAGCTGGCTACCATGGGGATGCCAAATGTGAGGTATACCCCGGAGCGCAATGTGAGCCCCAACGCCAAGCTGGCCGTCTTCTTCGAGGGCGTCCTCAGGGCCCTGGAGCAGCTCCACTCCAATCGAGCGGCCTCGCTGGCCGATGAGGCCGGGAGGCTTTGCCAGGGTGCCATGACCAAGGTCCTCACCAAGATGGCATACTGGAACCCCAACCTCGACTTCGACGCCGCGCTGGATAGCTTTCCGGAGGGTGTGGACCTCGCGGCGCTCAAGGAGCGTATCAAGCCCATCATCAACCGCATCGGCGGAATTCAGAGGATAGAGGGCCAGCGCCGGGATTAGGCACCCCGTCTCTCACTGCCGCTGCAGGTTCATGACCAAGACAATTTTTATCTTTAGTTAGAACCGCAGCAACAATCGATGTATTATAACTCTGCAATACTTTTAGTATGATGCACGTTATCTTCCTGTTCGATCTTCCTTTGTATGTTCACCCTACGTTAACTGGGTAGGCTTGCCGGCGCGTAAACCCAGGGCGGCTCCTTGGGGACGGATCCCATTGGCCTGCCAGGTGTGCTTGCTACCAGGCGAACCAACTTACCGCTCTCAACGCGACCGCTCGAACCGTCGAGCTTGATTCGAGTCAGAATCGAGAGCGTTGCCAATTGTGGAAGGCCACCCTGCCGTTCTCGACGCGGCCGCTTGAGCTGTTGAGCGGACTCGAAACAGAACAAGGGCGTTGCCAATTGCGGAAGGGCCCCTTTGCGTGCAGGTTTTCCATACATAGGGCAGGACCTTTGAAGATAATAACCTTATATATAAAAAGAAATCCTCAAAGTTTCGCATAACTTAGCTTTTCTGTCGTCGCACGGGCGTCCACCGCGTCTGCAGACGGTGCCGTCAGGCTTGGTCGTCTCCCTCCTTGGGACGACGGCCACGATGGAGCCGCTACTCCGATCAGACCAGATTTCCACATCTGCGCCCCCTACCTGGCGCGCTAACGATGTCGGTGGGACCGACACCTATGGGGTCACTGGGATCCCTTCTATAGTCGGCGGGCGCGAGGTTGTGCAAAGAGCGGGTCTGACAGGAAGCACACGGGTCGTTTACCCAGGTTCGGGTCGCGAAGATGCGTAATAACCTAGTCCTGCTTTGGTGGATGTATTGGGTGTTCTTGTGTTCTTGAGCTAGCTACGGCGTGCAACTTGCCCAAAAGAGTCGAATCCCTCTCCTGGTCGCCTCGGGCCTCCTTTTATAGGCAAAAGGGGTTGCCACAATGGCACACAGGAGGTGGAAAGGTCTACAGTTGATAAGCCTATCCTCTGGAACCATAGGACAAACGCATTTAATGCGCTGCCGACGTGTCCCCTTTGCTTTATCGGGGACGGCAAGGAAGCACGTCCTAGCTGTCGCCGCCTCGCCTGGCCTTGACACACGTCCGAGCTGACGAGGCGTCACGGCGCCACGTTGGCTGGCTGCTGGGCCAGCGTGGTGGTGGAGCCTTCATGAAGGGTTGCATGCCACCACGCAGGTGCTTGCTGAGTCGGTGTACAGACCGCCCGTGGCCACGCAGGTGCATGCCCAGCTGGTTGAGCTAGCAGCTGCTTGGGGACGGCGGTGGAGTCTTGGCTGGTGCGGGCCTGGCAGTGGCCCCGCTGATGCCCTCGGCAAGGGTCTTGCCGTGGCGTTGCAGTCGTCCCCGACAAGGTTCTTGCTGGGGGTCTTGTGGATTTCCTCGGCCAAGATCCCGCCGAGGGTTGCCGTCTTCTGGTCCGCATCTGATTTCACATGTTTATTGATGAGGACATGACTACCTTGGATACGACCAAAAATATTGCATCCATGCATATTTGTCAGGTGATTTCTAGTGCAAACTATTCAATAATCTATTTATGTTATCCAAAACAAAAATACTTCACACACTTTTGTGTTTTGTCTAATTGCAGGTGTATGGGATATTTGTACAATGCACATATGAAGATAAGGCAAAAGAAGAAGTTTAGGTTCTGTTCAAAAAGTCCTCTCACGTCACTTTTGGGCCAAGAGAAGATAGAGTCCAAGTCTCTCACGTTCTGGATTCAGATTCGGACTGCACAGACATACCTGACTCAAAACGCCAACAACTTTTTCATACGGACTCCGAATTGGGTGATTCTTTTTTTGTTGTAAAGTAGATTTTGTCCTCTTTCCAACCCAATTGGATTCACCTTTAAATTCGTCCGGTGAGTTGAGATATGGACGAAACAATCTGACGCTGCAGTAGAATCCGAGTCAAACAACAAGTCCAAAGGTGTTGCATCACCTCCACTTGGGCCCATGAGCCTTGTACGACCTAGGGTTGGTTTTAGGCTGCCTTGGGACGTCCTCCCACCTCCTTGGCCGCCACCCCTTGCTCCTATATAAGTAGATCCATCTAGTAGCTTTTTCCTTGGGATTTGTTTAGTTAAAAGTTAGCCATTGCAACTTCGTGTACTTCGTTTGTGTCCAACGACCAGACCAAGACCGCTTACGGATCCCCACCTTTATCAATACTTCATCTATATTCGCAATATTCAGATTGCATTATCATAATCTTGCTTGTTCTTCTATTGCGTGCAGGAATAGACCTTCGTGGTCAGGTTGATCGTGCTCCAGCGTGGTCAATAACCTCTCGAAGTTGGTTTAGCGATTGCTAAGGCGCAACGTCGTGCACGTTTGTAGTCGGATCGTCAAAGTCGACTCCACCAAATCGATAGTTATCATCTCATCGAAAGATCGAGACACCCTCGCCTCTATCAAGTGGTATCAAATTTCCAGGTTGCTCGGTGAGATTTTACAGTTTTTCGTAGTTTAGATGGAGTCTGTTCTTCATACCTATAGTCCACGAAAAAGCCTTCACGGTATTGAAAGATAAGTTGACACATGCTCCTTTACTCCAACTTCCTGATTTTAATAAGACTTTTGAGCTTGAATGTGATGCTAGTGGAATTGGATTAGGAGGTGTGTTATTACAAGATGGCAAACCTGTTGCATACTTTTCTGAAAATATGAGTGGGCCTAGTCTGAACTATTCTACTTATGATAAAGAATTATATGCTCTTGTTCGGACTTTAGAAACATGGCAACATTATTTATGGCCCAAAGAATTTGTTATACATTATGATCATGAATCTTTGAAACGCATTAAAAGTCAAGCAAAACTGAACCGTAGACATGCTAAATGGGTTGAATTCATTGAGACTTTCCCTTATGTCATTAAACACAAGAAGGGTTAAGAAAATGTTATTGCTGATGCATTGTCTCGTGGTTATACTATGCTTTCACAACTTGACTTTAAAATATTTGGTTTGGAGACCATCAAAGATCAATATGTGCATGATGCTGAATTTAAAGATGTATTGCAGAATTGTAAAGAAGGTAGAACATGGAACAAGTTCGTCGTTAACGATGGATTTCTGTTTCGTGCTAACAAGCTCTGCATTCCAGCTAGCTTCATTCGTCTTTTGTTGTTGCAGGAGGCGCATGGAGGAGGACTAATGGGACACTTTGGCGTGAAGAAGACGGAGGATATACTTGCTACACATTTCTTTTGGCCAAAGATGAGACGAGATGTTGAGCGTTTTGTTGCTCGCTGCACTACATGTCAAAAAGCTAAGTCACGACTCAATCCTCATGGTTTATATATGCCTTTGCCTCTACCTAGTGTTCCTTGGGAGGATATATCTACGGACTTTATGAGGACATCAATACCATTGTTACACCCACAGCCCCTACTGTTACATATAATGGACCAATTACTAGAGCTCGCGCATGCCAATTAAATTACCAGGTACTTTCGTTTCTTGGTAATGATTGTAATGTTCATGAGAATATGATGCTGCCTAAATTGGATACTTTTGTTTTGCTTACAAATGAAGGGCCTAGCTTGGAGAAGGATGAACATTGGAGCAAGAACAAGCATGGAGTTGATGGCATGCGCAAGGGGAACAAGAACGGAGTTACAAGTGATGATTTCAGGACTTTGAAGCCACCATAAGGAGTGAATGAAGCCTTGGACGAAATATACAAGATGCCACTTCATAAATTTCGTCCAGAGGCTATTCTAGGTGCTGCGTCACCTTATTATTGGGCCAGGCCCATGTAATTTCGAAATACATAAGTATAGGCTGTTTTTAGAGTCCGTATGTGTGGGGAAACAAGAGATAGGGTTGGTTTCGGACCCCTTCCCCAAGGGCCACGAAATTCCCCCCCTCTTCCTCCATATATACAGCCCTTAGGGCACCGTTTAGACTTTGGGTTTTGTTTAGATTAAAAGTTTGACATAGCTGCAACTTCGCGTACTTCATTTGTGTTCAACAACCAGACAAAGGCGTCACAGAACCCCACCTTGATCAATAAAGCTTTCCTCTTATATTCGCAATATCCAGATTGCAATCTTAGTTTCTTGCTTGTTCTTCGTTTGCCTGCAGGAAACAGACCTTCGTGGTCAGGTTGATCGTGCTCCGGCGTGGTCAATAACCTCTCGGAGTTGGTTTAGCGATTGCTAAGGCGCGACGTCCTCGCACGTTCGTAGTCAGATCGTCAAAGTCGACTTCCTCAAAAACGATAGCCCCCATCTCATCGAAAGACGGGACACCTTTGCCTCTATCAAGCACCTTTGTCTGGTCGTTGAACACAAACGAAGTACGCGAAGTTGCAGCTATGGCGAACTTTTAATCTAAACAAAACCCCACCTTGATCAATAAAGCTTTCCTCTTATATTCGCAATATCCAGATTGCAATCTTAGTTTATTGCTTGTTCTTCGTTTGCCTGCAGGAAACAGACCTTCGTGGTCAGGTTGATCATGCTCCAGCGTGGTCAATAACCTCTCGGAGTTGGTTTAGCGACTGCTAAGGCGCGACGTCCTCGCACGTTCGTAGTCGGATCGTCAAAGTCGACTTCCTCCAAAACGATAGCCACCATCTCATCGAAAGACGGGACACCTTTGCCTCTATCAAGTGCTTCGACTACGAACGTGCGAGGACGTCGCGCCTTACCAATCGCTAAACCAACTCTGAGAGGTTATTGACCACGCCGGAGCACGATCAACCTGACCACGAAGGTCTATTCCTGCAAGCAATCGAAGAACAAGCAAGAATATGATAAAGCAATCTGAATATTGCGAATATATATGAAGTATTGATAAAGGTGGGGATCCGGAAGCGGTCTTGGTCTGGTCGTTGGACACAAACGAAGTACACGAAGTTGCAATGGCTAACTTTTAACTAAACAAATCCCAATGAAAAAGCTACTAGATGGATCTACTTATATAGGAGCAATGTTGGGATGGTTTAATAATAAGTATTGTCAATCTTTTGATACGAATAAGAGCTTCACTTATATGTGCAAACTGAGTTGCAATATTTTCATGCCTTTGACTTCTTGTGATAATATATTGGCTTTACATTTCACGAGTTTTGAAGGTGCTCTTGTATAACTGTGTCACATGTGCACCAAATGAGATCAGTAAAAACGGATGACATATACATATACAACGTGTACACCTTGTCTCTTTTGTTAGCCAGATTTCAGATTAAGCAACGTCGAGGACGTCTTTGTTTTCAAGAAGGGGAGGATGATGAGGACATGACTACCTTGGATACGACCAAAAATATTGCATACATGCATATTTGTCAGGTGATTTCTAGTGCAAACTATTCAATAATCTATTTATGTTATCCAAAACGAAAATACTTCACACACTTTTGTGTTTTGTCTAATTGCAGGTGTATGGGATATTTGTACAATCCACATATGAAGATAAGGCAAAAGAAGAAGTTTAGGTTCTGTTCAAAAAGTCCTCTCACGTCACTTTTGGGCCAAGAGATGATAGAGTCCAAGTCTCTCACGTTCTGGATTCAGATTCGGACTGCACAGACATACCTGACTCAAAACGCCAACAACTTTTTCATACGGACTCCGAATTGGGTGATTCTTTTTTTGTTGGAAAGTAGATTTTGTCCTCTTTCCAGCCCAATTGGATTCACCTTTAAATTCGTCCGGAGCGTTGAGATATGGACGAAACAATCTGACGCTGCAGTAGAATCCGAGTCAAACAACAAGTCCAAAGGTGTTGCATCACCTCCACTTGGGCCCATGAGCCTTGTACGACCTAGGGTTGGTTTAGGCTGCCTTGGGATGTCCTCCCACCTCCTTGGCCGCCACCCCTTGCTCCTATATAAGTAGATCCATCTAGTAGCTTTTTCCTTGGGATTTGTTTAGTTAAAAGTTAGCCATTGCAACTTCGTGTACTTCGTTTGTGTCCAACGACCAGACCAAGACCGCTTACGGATCCCCACCATTATCAATACTTCATCTATATTCGCAATATTCAGATTGCATTATCATATTCTTGCTTGTTCTTCGATTGCGTGCAGGAATAGACCTTCGTGGTCAGGTTGATCGTGCTCCGGCGTGGTCAATAACCTCTCGAAGTTGGTTTAGCGATTGCTAAGGCGCAACGTCGTGCACGTTTGTAGTCGGATCGTCAAAGTCGACTCCACCAAATCGATAGTTATCATCTCATCGAAAGATCGGGACACCCTCACCTCTATCATTTATGATCTTGACGAAGATCTGCATGCCACCATAGAGGCGCCTCCCGAGCCTTGGTTCCAATGTAGTTGGTTGGGTTGGAACCTGTGGGCTCAAGGGTGGCTTGCTCCGCTGGCATCGGGCAGGCTGCCCCGGCAAGGCTCTTGCCGGGGCTGCGGAGGCTGCCTCGGCAAGGATCTTGCCGAGGGATTCTACCTCTCCCTCTTGCCCTCCTGTGTTTCTGGTCTTGGCGTTGCCTTGGTTGTCTTGTGCTTTGGCTTCTCTCCGGCTTCCCTCCTCTGCCCTGCTAAGTGTGGCCGTGGCACGTGGCTCTGACTGCCCGTGCACAAGTAAAGGGGTCAAAAGGAGAGCCTCTACTTTTGTACACCGACAACAATACATCGAATGGTTCTCTAATCATTCGTCGTCACCTTGAGCCACCGAACTATTAGATGACAAACTGATGACAAACCCTGCCCGTTCCACAATCGTAGGCATTACATGTTTTGAATGGGAAAAGCTTGTCAAAGTTTCATCATTGATGTTAGCAAGAAGACATTAGTTTAATATATTGGAATTGGAAAACCTTGTCAAATTTTGTTCATTGATGTTAGCCATAAGACATGTATTTGATATTTTTGAGTGGGACGCCCTTTGCTGTGAGCTCGATCGTTTTTTCTATTCTTGTCTTTAGTTCAGAAGTAAATATTTACTCTGTTGAGATGCATAGTCACATGAATGTTGACTTATGTAAGGTATTTTAAGAGTTTGTTCTGAATGTTGTATATGTAATGCCAAGCCTTGTTAGTTTGATTGAAAAGTCGAGCTTGGAATGCTGTGACATGCGGCATCATGAGTTGTTCACCATGCCTCCTGAGAATAATGCTTCATATTGTTTTGCATGTTGATCTAATTCCTGTGATTTGCATGTTAAGAAGATCATCCTCTTCTGTTGTTTCTGTGCTTAAGAAGTTCATTGTCTTATGTTTCATTCATAGCCTACACGACAACTCGGGTAGGTTAGAGGTGAAACCATATGATCTTTCGACAAACTCATCATCTTAGGCCGTGATTGGTTCGTCGTTTTCCAACCAAAACCACTTGTAAAACTGACACTTGTAAATAAAAGCAGATGGTCTTGGGCGAAGCGCTTGGTTGGTCGATTTCGACTAGTAAAATATACAATGGTCTCTCAAATTACATGCGTAACTCGCCAGTTTTTGTTACAAACATCGGGCCCTCCGTTTGATTACGACTGTATTTTACGCGTTGTTTCTGATGAGGAGTGAATTACACCTGTATCTTAATACAGGTGTGAAACAATCCAGAGCTCCCAAGCGTTGCCTTACTGTTTCATGCCGTTTCAGTCTCTCAAAGGTGCTCATAGGTGTCCGATGATCCTGGCTTCCTGAATGAGCAGCGGGCGCTGTATCAAACCATCCGTAGGGCCCGCGAGGCCCTCTCCGTCGTCCTTCGAGTTGTTGCGGTCGCCGTGGCGCCGAGCATTGTCAACATGGTCAACGAACATGAGGAATCAGGAGATGACTTTATTTGGACAGGATGACAGTAGGGACCCACTAGGGCCATAGCCGTACGTACGCTAGTTCCTCCTTATTATATACAACTATAATTTTTTTGCTTCCTCCTGGTTTCCTTACATCACAGTCCCACACCATCATCAACCTATATAGTCAATAAACGAGAGAATTGCACAAGGAGCGGCCGATAGTTGGGACCCAACAGCTCGAGCAGTATTTGTTTTTTAGGTGTAAGCGGAGTTTTTCTTGAGCGATGTTTTTGTTGTTGTTCAGAGGAGCAGTGTATCAACTGGGCGGACCGTGGCCCGTCTAGCCCAGGCTATTATTTTATGTCGACCAAATATCCAGCCCAGATATTAATTTTTCAAGGTGAAAATGGCTAGCCGAGCTATACTTTTTTTGCGGAATACCCAACTCGGGTCAACTGGTTATTCTCCGCCCCGCTGGGGTGTAAATCTTTCCTATGAGGGATGCATTAGGCCTAACAAGAAAATAGGCTTTAAGAAATAATAAATTGGATGTAATTATAAAAACTGGGTTGTAAATATACGAAAACGCACCAAACAGGTAATTAGTTTCAAAAATATTATTGTTTGAATTTGGAAATTTTAATTTCATTACTTATGGCGCGCGCAGTATTTCTTTAGATTTTACCTAATACAAATTCATTTTGAAATTATATTTAATCTAACTCATAATTTGGGGATGAATTTTTCGGATTCCATCGAAATGTGGGATTTTTGGTTGAATTCTGTTTTGAGAGGTTGGTTGAAATTATTAATCGTTGTCCTGGCTAGAAAATGGGTTGTAATTTTAACAGACTGTAAATGGGTTGCAGTAAATTCCATTGGAATTCAAAAATGGGTTGTACACTATTACAAATCGCAAATGGGCTATATGTTGTCTGCCACAGATGTGATGCTCACTTGTGGGCATACTATTTTTTTGAGAATTTTAGTCAATGACGCGTACAGAAGGCTTGTGGGCCTACTAAGGCGCACAGAAGGCTTTGAAAACTTATAGTCAAGACACGATTCTAGCAGTAGTGGCCATTGGATGTCCATCCAACGGCTGTAGTGCTTCTTCAATCTCGGATATTCTTGCTTCAGCCGCCCAAACCACCGCCGGCGGTACCACCTACTACGGCCTCCCATGGCCTGCTGTGCTACCTCGCAGGCTTCACCGGCCCACTCTACTCCCAAACGCTGTCCAGGCCATTCCTCTACTCACCAACACCTCCTGTTCTTCACCGGCGACGGCAGTCTCACACCGTAGCCGAACCAGTGAACTCTTGTACTCCCCTCCACATGGGCATCCACTGCTGTGTCTTCGCCGGCTCCGGGTCGTTCCCTTAGTAATACTCGCAACCGTTCACTGCGTTGGTTCTCTCGGCATGGCGTGGTCAACTTTGTCAACAAACGACAGCCATCGGATGAGGCATGTACGTGGATTGGCTGACAGTAGGGACCCACATGGCCCATGGCCGCACACAAGTGCCCCGTATTATGCGAAAACAAATAATTTCTCCCCCTGACAGGTTTGACCCACCAGCTACATCTCCGCACGCAAGGAAGTGCTTCCTTTATTACGTGGAAATAAAAAGTTTCCTCTCCTTGACAGCTGGGACCCTCCAGCTTTATTATGATCCTTTTCGTGAAAATATAGATTGTACCGAAGATGCTAAATTGTTTTATTTTTATTCTAACTCAAAAAAGAAGAAATAAAAAACTAGACATCTTCGCACGCAAGGAAGTGCCACCTTATTACGCGAAAAAAATTGATTCCCCTGCTAGCTGGGACCCACCGGATTTGGAGGCTGACTTGTGGGCCTACTAAGTTAACGCGTACACAGGGCTTTGTCAACTTAGTCAATAAACGATTCTAGCCGCACAAGCTGCGTCTTCAACCTCTGGTCTTGTTTCTCCAGCCGCCCAAACCTGCGCCCGCCGTACCGCCTGCTCCATCCACCCGTGGCCGGCTGTGCTGCCGCGCAGGCCTCACTGCGCGACCATACTACTACTGGCTAGGCCTTCCCTCTACTCACCCACACGCCCTGTTATACTCCGGAGATAGCAGCCTCAAACCCGCAGCCGAAGTAGTGAACCCTCGTACTCCCCTCCGCGTGGGCAACCACTGCTTCGTATTCCCCGGTTCCGGGTCATTCCCTTCCTTGGTGCTCTCGGGCGATACGGTGTCGTCAACGCGGTCAAGGAACGATAGCCATCAGAAGAGGACTATAAGTGGAGAGGCTGACAGCTGGGTCCATGGCCGCACGGAAGGAAGTGCCTCCATATTACACGCAAAATAATGTTTCCTCTACCTGACACCTCCGACCTACCGGAAGGGCCTCTGTATTTCGCGAAAAAATGTGTTTAACGCTTTGCAACATATAAATATGAATCCACCATGCTACTCAAGACATTGTTTGATTTCAGTAGAATCTGCACAAAAAGATATGCTGGTTAATACGGCTCCATGTGCCATTTCAATGTGCAAACTGATGACAAACCATGCCCGTATGAATGGAGCTACCAATGTCTTCAAGGTAGAATACTACCTTTAAGAAGGGTAAGAAGAAAGACAAAAAGGGAGATGGCTACTTTACTTGAGGTTCGGAGGAACACTGGGCAAACAAGTGCCCAAACAAGTACAAGAAGCCAGGACAGGACTCCAAGGCTGTGAATGTCACTCTAAGCAACAATGATGGGGCATCTGGGTATTGTAATCTGTTTACCATACTTTCAGTTTGTGGGTTGACACTAGGGCCATTATTCATGTGGGTGCTGATGTGTCTTTGTTTTCTTGCTGCATATAAATACGAAATCCACAGGGATGCTCAGCTTGATTTTAGTGGCACTACACAAAATATTCAGATGGTTCGTGTCCTCCGTAATACTTCATCATGCACAATACATCGAATGGTTCTCTAATCATTCGTCATCACCTTGAGCCACTGAACTATCAGATGACAAACCCTGCCCGTTCCACAATCATAGGCATTACATATTTTGAATGGGAAAAGCTTGTCAAAGTTTATCATTGATGTTAGCAAGAAGACATTAGTTTAATATATTGGAATTGGAAAACCTTGTCAAATTTTGCTCATTGATGTTAGCCATAAGACATGCATTTGATATTTTTGAGTGGGACACCCTTTGCTGTGAGCAACGTCGACCGTTTTTTCCTATTCCTGTCTTCAGTTCAGAAGTAAATATTTACTCTGTTGAGATGCATAGTCACATGAATGTTGACTTATGTAAGGTATTTTAAGAGTTTGTTCTGAATGTTGTCTATGTAATGCCATGCCTTGTTAGTTTGATTGAAAAGTTAAGCTTGGAATCTTGTGGCATGCTGCATCACGAGCTGTTCACCGTGCCTCCTGAGAATAATGCTTCATATTGTTTTGCATGTTGATCTAATGCCTATGATTTGCATGTTAAGACGATCATCCTCTTCTGTTGTTTCTCTGCTTAAGAAGTTCATTGTCTTATGTTCATTCATAGCCTATATGACAACTCGGGTAGGTTAGAGGTGAAACCATATGATCTTCCGACAAACTCATCATCTTAGGCCGTGATTGGATCATCGTTTTCCAACCAAAACCACTTGTAAAACTGACGCTTGTAAATAAAAGCAGATGGTCTTGGGCGAAGCGCTTGGTTGGTCGATTTCGACTAGTAAAATATACAATGGTCTCTCAAATTACACGCGTAACTCACCGGTTTTCGTTACAGACCTCGGGCCCTCCATTTCATTATGCCTGTATTTTACGTGTTGTTTCCGATGACGAGTAAATTACACTTGTATCTTAATACATGTGTGAAACAATCCAGAGCTCCCAAGCACGGCCTTACCATTTCATGCCGTCTCAGTCTCTCGAATGTGCTCATAGATGTCTGATGATCCTGGCTTCCTGAATGAGCAGTGATAGAGGCAAAGGTGTCCTGTCTTTCGATGAGATGATGGATATCGCTTTGGTGGAAGTCGACTTTGACGATCCGACTACGAACGTGCGATGACGTCGCGCCTTAGCAATCGCTAAACCAACTCCGAGAGGTTATTGACCACGCTGGAGCACGATCAACCTGTCCACGAGGGTCTGTTTGCTGCGAGCAATCGAAGAACAAGCAAGAAACTGAGATTGTAATCTGGATATTGCGAATATAAGATGAAAGCTTTATTGATCAAGGTGGGGTTCTATGACGCCTTTGTCTGGTCGTTGAACACAAACGAAGTACGCGAAGTTGCAGCTATGGCGAACTTTTAATCTAAACAAAACCCAAAGTCTAAATGACGCCCTAAGGGCTGTATATATGGAGGAAGAGGGGGAATTTCGTGGCCCTTGGGGAAGGGGTGCGAAACCAACCCTATCTCTTGTTTCCCCACACATACGGACTCTAAAAACAGCCTATACTCAAGTATTTCGAAATTACATGGGCCTGGCCCAATAATAAGGTGACGCAGCACCTAGAATAGCCTCTGGACGAAAGTTATGAAGTAGCATCTTGTATATTTCGTCCAAGGCTTCATGCACGCATTATGGTGGCTTCAACGTCCTGAAATCATCACTTGTAACTCCGTTCTTGTTCCCCATGCGCATGCCATCATCTCCATGCCTGTTCTTGCTCCAATGTTCATCCTTCTCAAAGGTAGGCCCTTCATTTGTAAGCAAAACAAATGTATCCAATTTAGGCAGCATCATATTCTAATGAACATTAGAATCATTACCAAGAAACGAAAGTACCTGGTAATTTAATTGGCGTGCGCGAGCTCTAGTAATTGGTCCAGTATGTATAGCAGCAGGGGCTGTGGGTGTAACAATGGTATTGATGTCCTCATCATCCTCCCCTTCTTGAAATGAAGTCGTCCTCGACGGAAGCTCATCTCCCTCACCCAAATAAGGCTTCAAATCTGCAATGTTAAAGGGACTAACCCCAAAATCTGCAGGCAGCTCAAGTTTATATGCATTATCATTTATTTTCTTTAACACCTTAAAAGGACCATCAGCACGTGGCATTAGCTTTGATTTGCGCAAATCAGGAAATCTATCCTTACACAAATGTAACCAAACAAGATCTCCAGGTGCAAACACAACATGTTTTCTACCCTTATCTCCAGCAAGTTTATAATTAGCATTCATATGCTCAATGTTTTCCTTAGTTAACTCATGCATTTTTAAGATCAATTCAGCACGTTGTTTAGCATCAAAATTAACCTTCTCCGAAGATGGAAGAGGCAACAAATCAATAGGTGCACGAGGTAGGAAACCATACACAATTTCAAAAGGGCACATCTTATTAGTAGAATGCAATGAACGATTATAAGCAAACTCAATATGAGGTGTAACACCCCGCATGTAACTTGTCATATTTTTAACTCCGACTCTTGCAATTTTCGGCTTTGTGATATGATATTCCCTCTGTGGTCGGGTTTTGTGTTTCGTTTTGTATTTTGTCATGTCATGCATTTTCATATCATGTCATCATGTGCATTGCATTTGCATACGTGTTCGTCTCATGCATCCGAGCATTTTCCCCGTTGTCCGTTTTGCAATCCGGCGCTCCTATCTCCTCCGGTGCACCCCTCTTGTTTTCTTTCGTGTGCCGGTGCCAAACTTTCTCGGAATGGACCGAGGCTTGTCAAGTGATCTCTGTGGTGACTAGCACAAGCATGCAAAGTAGGCCCCGTAATGTTTCTGATTTCAGGGACTTAGTGATTTCTCTAAGTCTTTGTCTGCTGTTATTTTGTTGCCATGTAAACTTGATGTTACAGAGAGATCCATGCATATTTTGGAGATATTCAGTAAGGATGTTTTGTGGCTATAGTTGTAATTGATCCATTCCTGCCATTTTTTGAAATTATGGAGTGCCATAGCATGACTTAATCTTGCTCTATTTTGCTATAAAATATTTCTGGCAGATTCTTAACATGATATGCAATTTTGCCAAGCTTATTGTAGTTGATCTATCCATGCTATGCAATTTTTCTTGCCATGGATAGCTTCATAAACATGCCATCTTGCTGTAGGTGTGCTTGGTTTGTCATGCATTGCTCTGTAGTGAGTGCATCAAGCTCACCAACATGCCTACATATTATTATTTCTGCCACGCTCTGTTTTCTGCTAAGTCTGAAACCTGATAACGAAACTTGCTATGTTTACATGCTTGCCATCATATCTTTTGATCCTTTTTGGCTCATGGTCAGTAAGGGACTTTTGTCATATGCATTTAGTCGAACACTGCCATTCCTTGTTTTGCTATGTTAACTTCCTGTAGCATGTTGATTTCGTGCTCTGAACATTGCTACCTGATGCTGTTTTCTGCTATGTCCAGTTTTTCACCAAGTCTGTGATCCTGTTATCTTTTGCACTTTTTCCATGCTTGTTTGAGCTTGATATGTTGTGAACTAGCCGTAGCTCAGTGTTCATCTTTTGTCAAGCATCTCCTGTAGATTACTGTCATATGCTTTGTTGCTATGTTGGAGTGCTGTAGCATTGTTGATTGTTGCATTTTAAGTGCTATCTTGCTGTTTATCGCAGATTCGTGTCATTCTTGTTTTGCTTGCCATTTGCAAACCGTGCATCCGTTTCCGGTGATCTTTATATCGATTTCGACCGAAATCATCTCATCTTTTCAGTGGCATGCTTGGTTTGCCAAGTTACTGCCTTGTTCATCATTTTCCTTCCGGAGCACGCATATGCATCGCATATCATATCTCGCATATCATACATGTTTTGCATCATGTTGCTTGTGCATTTCTCGTGATTGATTGTGGTTCCGTTGCTTCTCTTATCGCTCTCATTTGCGCAAGTTAGCCACCATATATGCTTATTGCCGCTGCAGCTCCACCTCATTACACCATCCTTTCCTATAAGCTTAAATAGTCCTGATCTCGCGGGTGTGAGATTGCTGAGTCCCCGTGACTCACAGATTCTACCAACATAGTTGCAGGTGCCGACGATGCCAGTGCAGATGATGGCGTCGATCTCAAGTGGGAGTTCGACGAGGAACATGGTCGTACTATGTGTCCTTTCCTGATGATCAGTAGTGGAGCCCAGTTGGGACGATCGGGGATCTAGCATTTGGGGTTGTCTTATTTTCATTTGGATCTTGACCGTAGACGGTCTATATGTTTGTATTTTGGATGATGTATGAATAATATTTATGTATTGTGTGAAGTGGCGATTGTAAGCCAACTCTTTATCCCATTCTTGTTCATTACATGGGATTGTGTAAAGATGACCCTTCTTGCGACAAAACCACTATGCGGTTATGCCTCTAAGTCGTGCCTCGACACGTGGGAGATATAGCCGCATCGTGGACGTTACAAGTTGGTAATCAGAGCCATCCCCGACTTAGGAGCCCCCTGCTTGATCGAATCGCTGGCGTTGTTGAGTCTAGAACAAAAATGTTTTGAGTCTTAGGATTATATATATCGGAGAGTAGGATTCTTTTTACTCCTCAGTCCCTTCGTCGCTCTGGTGAGGTCTCCTAACGTAGAAGTTTTGACTATTCTCTCCTCAAATTTCACTTAAATTTTTTTTAGGATCACGGGGGTATCTTGGAATCGTTTCGATGGTTTTGTGACGAGAACATTGTTCTTGGTGCCTCCTGTCATTTAGGGGTTGTGGCAGTGTCCCGGGGAGTTGAGCTCCGAGGTGTTGTCGTCACAATTTTATCATTGGAGTTCTGGAATACCTGAGTTTCGCCGACATCGAAATCTCTTTTATGCAGTTGTTGGTGAGATCACCTCAACGCCACCCAGTACTGGGGCAGGAGTTCGGGAGTATTGCCATAACTTGTATAACGGATGTTTTTTGAAGCTTGAGGTAAACGATTTCCGAAGGTTTCTTGGTTATGTGTTGACGGATGGATACAGCTGGATCTAGGGATTGCTAGTTTGGGTGATATATTTTGTGTCCCCTGTATCCCCAACACCAGATTGCATAACCAGAAAGTTTCGGGAGTTTATAAGTGGGAATTCAAGTAGCCTTAGGATATCTTTCCGATAGACGCATGATATGAGATTGGGGTTCGACGTCTAGTGGTCCGCCTGTATACGGTTGATTTTACAGTGGTCTCGTAGTGTCTTAAAGAGTCCATGGCTATGCCGACTCGGGGACGCTTCGTATGTCATGTGCACAGCCTTGTACATGATGGTGCTGTATGATTGAGCCCGTGTGGGCCCCACCACGAAAACTTCGGACGAAATATCTATCATATGTTTGTTCCGGCTTATTCTGCAAGCCAATACTTTGTGTTGTTTTGAATTGTGGTATTCGAGTTGCTTCAAAGTCATATGTTGATTCCATATCTTTTTTCAAGTGGCTTCTCAACTTATGGAAGTGTGATGATTTACTACGGAATTCATTCGTTCATCTTCGTTCGAATGTTTATTGTGAAGACTATATGTTGCAATTTCTATCCGTTGATTCTACTTATCTATTTTTCTATCAAGATGCTAACGGATGTCACCCTCTTCAGGATGGCTCCGCCAACGCGTCAGAATCCGGATCGCAATGAAGGGAGTCAAGCGAACCCTCCGCCACCACCTCCACCTCCGGAGGCATGGCAAGCAATCATGGCAGCCACCAACGCCAATGCTCAAATGATTCTGCAACTCTTGCAAGAACGTACTCAAGGGCAAGGCAATCAAGGCAATCAAGGTCAAGGCAACAATCAGTTTCACTTCGCTACACTCAACCAGTTTCTCGCAAATCAGCCCAAGTCTTTCAGCTACTGTGCCGAGGCCACGGATGCCGATGATTGGCTCGTGGACATCAACAAGCATTTTGAATGTAGCAATGTCAGGCCTGAGGACTATGTCAAGTTCGCTTCTTTCCAGCTCAAGGACCAAGCTGTTGATTGGTTTCAACAATACAAAGATTCCAGAGGAGGTCGTGTGATCACTTGGACTGACTTTTGTCGGGACTTCAAAGCGCACCACATTCCACAAAGTGTTGTTGAGAGCAAGCGTGAGGAGTTCCGCAATCTCAAGCAAGGCAACATGTCTGTGTATCAATACAACATTCAGTTTCAGAAACTTGCTCGCTTCGCTAAACAAGACGTTCCTGATGAGAGAAGTATGATCTATCACTTCAGAGGTGGCCTTAAAGAGGATCTACAGTTAGCTCTCGTTCTTGTTGAGCCTACTCAATTTGATCAATTCTATAATATGGCACTGAAGCAAGAGGCTGCTCAGCTCAAGTGTGAGGCTTCTAAGAAGAGAGTCAGGGACGCAGTTCAGTCTTCTTCTTCCTCACTTGTGACAGCTAAGCAACAGAAGTTCTGGTTGCCTCCTCCTCCTCCGTTTCGTCAGCCTTACCAGCAGAAGAACAAAGGTGGCCATGGTTCTTCCAACTCTTCCAACTCTGGCTATCAGAACAAGTCTCAGAATCAAGCTCCAAAGTCCAATGCTCCTTATCACCGTCCACTCTCAGAGGTGACTTGCAACAAATGACAGCAGAAATGTCACTATGCTAACAAGTGCTTCAACCAAAGGCGTCTTCCTCCTCCTCCTCCTGTCAGATCTTCCAGCAATGCAGTGGTCAAGCATAATCCAAAGTCTGCAAAGGTGAACATGATGAATGCAGCTCAAGCAGAGGAGTCTACTGATGTGATAATGGGTAATCTTCCTGTTAATGATATTCCTGCAAAAGTTCTTTTTGATACTGGTGCATCTCTTTCTTTCATTTCAAGACCATTTGCATTTAAGCATGAGTTGGTTTATCAAGAATTGCCTAGACCGTTATCAGTTGTCTCTCCGGGTAAATTCATGAATGCAAGCTCTATGGTTCCGAATGTTTCCATCAAGATGGGAAACTATAAATTTCTGTCTTCTCCAGTTGTTCATGGTGACTCGGATATTGATCTTATTCTCGGGATGGACTGGCTTTCTAAGCACAAAGCTCAACTTGATTGTGCTGCCAGGGAAATTCAATTGACACACTCGTCTGAGGATGTGATTATTTATGCCACTCGTGATGAAACCATTCGGTTTTTCTCTCTCAATGAGAAGGGCGAATTGAATGCCATCTCTCAAATTCCAGTCGTTTGTGAGTATCAAGATGTCTTTCCAGAAGAGCTTCCGGGTATGCCTCCTCATCGGCCAGTTGAGTTCGTTATCGAACTAGAGCCAGGCACTGAACCCGTTTGCAAGCGTCCATACAAGCTTGGACCCAACGAGCTGAAGGAATTGAAGAAACAGCTCGATGAACAAGAGCGTCTGGGTTTGATCAGACCGAGTTCTTCTCCATGGGGTTGTGGTGTTCTTTTTGTCAAGAAGAAGGATGGCACGGACCGACTTTGTGTCGACTACCGTCCATTGAACAAGAAGACAATCAAGAACAAGTATCCACTTCCCAACATCAATGAGCTTTTTTGAACAACTCAAAGGTGCTAAAGTATTCTCGAAGCTTGACCTTCGTATGGGTTATCATCAGATTCACATTCGTGAAGAAGATATTCCCCAGACAGCATTCAGAACAAGCTTTGGTTCTTATGAATATACTGTCGTGTCTTTCGGCCTTGTCAATGCTCCTCCAGTATTTTCTCGGATGATGAATTTCATCTTCAACCCCTATACCAATGAATTCGTTCTGGTGTATCTCGATGATATCTTGGTCTTCTCCAAGAATAAGCAGGATCATGCCAAACATTTGCGATTGGTGCTCGACAAGCTCAGAGAGTATCAATTCTATGGGAAGTTCTCCAAATGTGAGTTTTGGCTTGATGAAGTTCTTTTCCTTGGTCACATCATCTCTGCCAAGGGCATCGCTGTTAATCTCGAGAAGGTGTCCGCAATTGTGAATTGGGAACCTCCTCAAAATGTCAAGCAGCTCCGCAGTTTTCTTGGTCTTGCAAGCTATTGCCGAAGATTCATTGAGAATTTCTCCAAGATTGCAAAGCCTCTTTCCAACCTCCTCCAGAAGCATGTGAAGTATGTCTGGTCTCCTGAGTGTGACGTTGCTTTCAACACTCTCAAAGAGAAACTAGTCACAGCTCCTGTCTTGACTCCTCCTGATGAATCCAAGCCGTTTGAAGTTTTCTGTGATGCTTCTCTCCAAGGTCTCGGTGCTGTGTTAATGCAAGAGAAGAAAATTGTGGCCTATACCTCTCGTCAGTTAAAGCCCAACGAGAAGAACTACCCCACTCACGATCTTGAGTTGGCGGCACTTGTCCATGCATTAATAACGTGGAGACATCTCTTGTTGGGAAGACAAGTGGACATTTTCACCGATCACAAGAGTCTCAAGTACATCTTCACTCAGCCCAACCTCAACCTCAGGCAGACTCGATGGGTCGAACTGATTCAAGAGTACAATCCGAGTATTGAGTATACTCCAGGCAAGGCAAATGTCATTGCAGATGCTTTAAGCAGGAAGGCTTATTGCAACAGTTTAATTCTCAAGCCTTTCCAACCGGATCTTTGTGAAGCTTTCCGCAAGCTGAATCTCCAAGTTGTTCCTCAAGGCTTTCTTGCCAACCTCATAGTCTCTCCTACTTTGGAAGATCAAATTCGTGAGGCACAACTCCTTGATGCCATGGTGAAGAAGGTGAAACGTGGTATCGACAAGGGTCTTTCCAAATACAAGTGCTATCGCATTGATGACAGAGACACTTTGTTCTTCGAGGACCGGATTGTGGTTCCTAAAGGTGATCTAAGGAAATTCATAATGAACGAGGCGCACAATTCTCTCCTTTCCATTCATCCTGGAAGTACGAAGACGTATCATGACCTCAAGCAGTCGTATTGGTGTACTCGAATGAAGCGAGAAATTGCTTAATTCGTGAATGAATGTGATGTCTGCCGAAGAGTGAAAGCAGAACACCAACGACCAGCTGGTCTCCTTCAACCGCTTGCTATCCCAGAATGGAAGTTTGATCACATCGAAATGGACTTCGTGACTGGTTTTCCAAAGTCCAAGCGTGGAAATGATGCTATCTTCATTGTCATCGACAAGCTTTCTAAAGTGGCTCATTTCCTTCCAATCAAAGAATCCATCACAGCAGCTCAGCTGGCAGAGCTTTACACCTCCAGAATTGTCTCCTTGCACAGCATTCCACAATTGATTTCTTCAGATCGTGGAAGCATCTTCACCTCTAAGTTCTGGGACTCCTTCCAGAAGGCCATGGGCACAAACATTCGCTTCAGCACAACTTTCCATCCTCAAACTAGTGGCCAAGTCGAGCGAGTCAATCAAATTCTTGAAGATATGCTCAGGGCTTGTGTCATTTTCTTTGGCATGAAATGGGAAGATTGTCTTCCATATGCTGAATTCTCCTACAACAACAGCTTCCAAGCGAGTTCGGGCAAGGCCCCATTCGAGATTCTCTATGGCAGAAAGTGTCGTACTCCTCTCAATTGGTCAAAGACTGGTGAACGCCAACTTCTTGGCAATGACTTAATCACTGAAGCTGAAGAAATGTGTAAAGTCATCCGTGATAATCTCAAAGCCGCGCAATCACGCCAGAAGAGTTACTATGATAGTAAGCACCATGATTTGGCTTTCGAGATCGGAGACCATGTCTACCTCCGCGTCTCTCCAATGAAAGGCACTCGTCGATTCGGTATCAAAGGGAAGCTTGCCCCTAGATACGTGGGTCCTTTCAAGATCATTGGCAAAAGAGGCGACCTCGCCTATCAACTTGAGCTTCCTTCCAACTTCGCGAACGTGCACGATGTGTTCCACGTGTCACAGCTCCGTAAGTGCTTCAAGACGCCTGAGCGCACTATCAACTTCGAAGAGATTGACCTCCAAGAAGATTTTTCTTATCATGAGCACCCCGTTGCTATTCTTGAAGAAACTGAGCGCAAGACTCGCAACAAGTCAATCAAATTCCTGAAAGTGAAGTGGTCGCACCATTTCGACCGGGAAGCCACCTGGGAACGCGAGGACCATCTCCCTTCTGAATATCCGGAGTTTTTTCAGTCCTAGATCTCGGGACGAGATCCTCTCGTAGTGGTGGAGTGTAGTAACACCCCGCATGTAACTTGTCATATTTGTAACTCCGACTCTTGCCATTTTCGGCTTTGTGATATGATATTCCCTCCGTGGTCGGGTTTTGTGTTTCTTTTTGTATTTTTTCATGTCATGCATTTTCATATCATGTCATCATGTGCATTGCATTTGCATACGTGTTCGTCTCATGCATCCGAGCATTTTCCCCGTTGTCCGTTTTGCAATCCGGCGCTCCTATCTCCTCCGGTGCACCCCTCTTGTTTTCTTTCGTGTGCGGGTGCCAAACTTTCTCGGAATGGACCGAGGCTTGTCAAGTGGCCTTCATGTACCACCAGGAGACCACCGGTCAAGTTTCATTCCATTTGGAGGTCGTTTGGTACTCCAACGGTTAACCGGGCATCCGCAAAGTCCATTTGAGTGTCCAGCAAACCCCCCCTCAAAAACCAGCCCAAAACCCACCAAACTCTCTTCCATGCTCTAGGTCGTTCGATCACGATCGTGTGGGCGAAAACCGCACCTCATTTGGACTCTCCTAGCTCCCTCTACCTATAAAACTCCATCCCCTCCCGTATACATCTGCAATCCAAACCCTAACCTTGCCCTCCGACGCCGGCGGACGTGTCCGTCCGCGCCGGACAAATCTCCGCCGCCGCCCGCGCCCAATCGGGAAGCGCCACGTGTCGCCGCCGCCTCCTTCTCGCCGCCGGCCCGGAGAGCCCGTATGGGGCCCTCCCGGCCCAGATCCGCCGCCGCCCGAGCCCGCGCGCCCCCGCGCGCCTCCGTCGCCCGACCCGGCCGCCGCCCGTCGCCATTGCCGGCGCGGAGCTCCGCCTCGCCGCGCCGCCGCCGTGCTCGCCGGCCGGCCCCGCCGACCTCGGCCCCGCCGCCCGCGGCCGCCGCCTTCGCCTCCCGTCGCCGGCGCCGCCGTCCTCGCCTCCCCTCCGGCCGGCCACCGCCTCCTTCTTCTTCCTGTCGCCGGCAACTGCCCTCGAGGAGCCAGATCCGATCGAGAGGCTCTGTACGTTGACTTTTCCCGAAGCTCGAAATTTCTCTAAGTCATAAATTTTCACAGCATATGCCTTAGTTCAATAGTGCATAACTCCTTGCATGTAGCTCCGATTCACGCGTGTAATATGCCAAATTGTTCGCCTCGTGATGCTCTTCACTTTGTTCAATTGCACCATGTTCATTAGAGGTCATCTTGATGCCCAAATCTCTGTTGGAACAGGGCTAGTTGCTGTTATCCTCTGGTTCTTATCAGAACTTGGAGAGTTGTCATTTTTGTATCTTTAAATCTGTGCATCTTATGGGCATGATCTCTACATGTGTTTTGAAGTATGCCATGCCATCTTTCCAGTGGTGTAGTCCATGTATTTGTGTGATCTCTGTGGTGACTAGCACAAGCATGCAAAGTAGGCCCCGTAATGTTTCTGATTTCAGGGACTTAGTGATTTCTCTAAGTCTTTGTCTGCTGTTATTTTGTTGCCATGTAAACTTGATGCTACAGAGAGATCCATGCATATTTTGGAGATATTCAGTAAGGATGTTTTGTGGCTATAGTTGTAATTGATCCATTCCTGCCATTTTTTGAAATTATGGAGTGCCATAGCATGACTTAATCTTGCTCTATTTTGCTATAAAATATTTCTGGCAGATTCTTAACATGATATGCAATTTTGCCAAGCTTATTGTAGTTGATCTATCCATGCTATGCAATTTTTCTTGCCATGGATAGCTTCATAAACATGCCATCTTGCTGTAGATGTGCTTGGTTTTTCATGCATTGCTCTGTAGTGAGTGTATCAAGCTCACCAACATGCCTACATATTATTATTTCTGCCATGCTCTGTTTTCTGCTAAGTCTGAAACCTGATAACGAAACTTGCTATGTTTACATGCTTGCCACCATATCTTCTAATCCTTTTTGGCTTATGGTCAGTAAGGGACTTTTGTCATATGCATTTAGTAGAACACTGCCATTCCTAGTTTTGCTATGTTAAGTTCCTGTAGCATGTTGATTTCGTGCTCTGAACATTGCTACCTGATGCTGTTTTCTGCTATGTCCAGTTTTTCACTAAGTCTGTGATCCTGTTATCTTTTGCACTTTTGCCATGCTTGTTTGAGCTTGATATGTTGTGAACTAGCCGTAGCTCAGTGTTCATCTTTTGTCAAGCATCTCCTGTAGATTACTGTCATATGCTTTGTTGCTATGTTGGAGTGCTGTAGCATTGTTGATTGTTGCATTTTAAGTGCTATCTTGCTGTTTATCGCAGATTCGTGTCATTCTTGTTTTGCTTGCCATTTGCAAACCGTGCATCCGTTTCCGGTGATCTTTATATCGATTTCGACCGAAATCATCTCATCTTTCCAGTGGCATGCTTGGTTTGCCAAGTTACTGCCTTGTTCATCATTTTCCTTCCGGAGCACGCATATGCATCGCATATCATATCTCGCATATCATACATGTTTTGCATCATGTTGCTTGTGCATTTCTCGTGATTGATTGTGGTTCCGTTGCTTCTCTTATCGCTCTCATTTGCGCAAGTTAGCCACCATATATGCTTATTGCCGCTGCAACTCTACCTCATTACACCATCCTTTCCTATAAGCTTAAATAGTCCTGATCTCGCGGGTGTGAGATTGCTGAGTCCCCGTGACTCACAGATTCTACCAACACAGTTGCAGGTGCCGACGATGCCAGTGCAGATGATGGCGTCGATCTCAAGTGGGAGTTCGACGAGGAACGTGGTCGTTACTATGTGTCCTTTCCTGATGATCAGTAGTGGAGCCCAGTTGGGACGATCGGGGATCTATCATTTGGGGTTGTCTTATTTTCATTTGGATCTTGACCGTAGACGGTCTATATGTTTGTATTTTGGATGATGTATGAATAATATTTATGTATTGTGTGAAGTGGCGATTGTAAGCCAACTCTTTATCCCATTCTTGTTCATTACATGGGATTGTGTAAAGATGACCCTTCTTGCGACAAAACCACTATGTGGTTATGCCTCTAAGTCGTGCCTCGACACGTGGGAGATATAGCCGCATCGTGGGCGTTACATGAGGCAAGCATTCTTCCCACATTTTCTTATTATTCTTCAAAACAGCCCTAAGCATAGTAGACAATGTTCTATTGACTACTTCAGTTTGTCCATCAGTTTGGGGGTGACAAGTAGTACTAAAAAGCAGTTTAGTCCCCAACTTAGCCCATAAACTTCTCCAAAAGTGGCTAAGAAATTTAGTATCACGATCTGAAACAATAGTATTTGGCACACCATGCAAACGAATAATTTCACGGAAGAACAAATCAGCAACATTAACAGCATCATCGCTTTTATGACATGGTATAAAGTGTGCCATTTTTGAGAATCTATCCGCGACAACAAATATGCTATCCCTCCCCTTCTTTGTTCGAGGTAAACCTAAAACAAAGTCCATAGATATATCCTCCCAAGGAACACTAGGTACAGGCAAAGGCATATATAAACCATGAGGATTGAGTCGTGACTTAGCTTTTTGACATGTAGTGCAGCGCGCAACAAAACGCTCAACATCCCGTCTCATCTTTGGCCAAAAGAAATGTGTAGCAACTACGTCCTCCGTCTTCTTCACGCCAAAGTGTCTCATTAATCCTCCTCCATGCGCCTCCTGCAACAACAAAAGGTGAAGAGAGCTCGCTGGAATGCATAGGTTGTTAGCACGGAACACAAATCCATCATTAACGACAAACTTGTTCCAGGTTCTTCTTGTTTACAATTCTGCAAAACATCTTTGAAATCAGCATCATGCACATATTGATCTTTCATGGTCTCCAAACCAAATATTTTGAAGTCAAGTTGTGAAAGCATAGTATAGCGATGAGACAATGCATCAGCAATAACATTTTCTTTACCCTTCTTGTGTTTAATGACATAAGGGAAAGTTTCAATGAATTCAACCCATTTAGCATGTCTACGATTCAGTTTAGCTTGACTTTTAATATGTTTCAAAGATTCATGATCAGAATGTATAACAAATTCTTTGGGCCATAAATAATGTTGCCATGTTTCTAAAGTCCGAACAAGAGCATATAGTTCTTTATCATAAGTAGAATAATTCAGACTAGGCCCACTCAATTTTTCAGAAAAGTATGCAACAGGTTTACCATCTTGTAATAACACACCTCCTAATCCAATTCCACTAGCATCACATTCAAGCTCAAAAGTCTTATTAAAATCAGGAAGTTGGAGTAAAGGAGCATGTGTCAACTTATCTTTCAATACCGTGAAGGCTTCTTCCTGTGCGGTACCCCAAACAAAAGGCACATCCTTGTTTGTAAGCTCGTTGAGAGGTGCAGCAATGGTGCTAAAATCTCTCACAAAACGCCTATAGAAACCAGCGAGTCCAAGAAAACTCCGCACTTGTGTGATCGTTTTGGGCTGCGGCCAACTCTCAATAGCTTCAATCTTGGCTTTATCAACTTCAATTCCCTGTGGAGTAACAACATAGCGAAGAAAAGATACTCGGTCGGTGCAAAAGGTGCACTTCCCAAGGTTACCAAACAAACGTGCATCACGTAGAGCAATAAAAACAGCACGTAAATGCTCCAAATGTTCTTCCAAAGATTTGCTATAAATCAGTATATCATCAAAATAGACTAACACAAATCGTCCAATGAAAGCATGTAAAACTTCGTTCATTAGTCTCATGAAAGTACTAGGTGCATTAGTTAACCCAAAAGGCATGACTAACCACTCATATAAACCAAACTTAGTTTTAAATGCAGTTTTCCATTCATCTCCCAATTTCATACGAATTTGATGGTATCCACTACGCAAATCAACTTTGGAGAATATTGTAGAGCCACTCAATTCATCAAGCATATCATCTAGCCTAGGAATAGGATGACGATAACGAATAGTAATATTATTAATGCCTGTACAATCAACACACATACGCGACGTACCATCCTTTTTGGGCACTAGTATAATAGGAACAGCACAAGGACTAAGAGATTCGCGTATATAACCTTTGTCGAGCAGCTCCTGTACTTGACGCATAATCTCCTTCGTCTCCTCTGGATTGGTACGGTATGGTGCACGGTTGGGTAAGCGATGCACCGGGAATTAAATCAATTTGATGCTCAATCCCTCGAATAGGTGGTAATCCCGGTGGCACGTCTTGTGGAAAGACGTCAGCGAACTCCTGCAAAATGTTAGTGACAGCAGGGGGCAAAGAGGAAGGCACGTCCTTGAATGAAAATAATGCCTCTTTGCACACAAAAGCATAGCAAACAGATTTGTTGAAATCTAGCTCATCAATATCAGATTTTGTGGCAAGTAAACATGCACTTTTCAATTTAATTCAGAAACAACACTAGATGGTTTATTATTAGGTTTCATTTGTTGCTCAATTTTTTTTGCCACAATCTGATTTTCACTCTTATTTTTCTCCTGTTTTGCTTTATTAGCTCTATTAATGTCATCTTTCAAAATGGAATCAGGAGTCATAGGAAGCAAAGTAATATTTTTATCCTTATGAACAAGAGTATACTGATTGTTTCCACCATTGGTGTACAATTTTTTAATCAAATTGCCATGGTCTACCAAGTAATAAGGAACATGCTTGCATGGGTACCACGTCACAATCAACATAATCAGCATATGTAGAGATACTAAAATGCACGCGAACAGTACGTGTTACCTTAACCTTGCCGCTGTTGTTGAACCATTGGATGTAGTAAGGATGTGGATGTGGTCTTGTGGTGAGAGATAGTTTCTCCACCATCTCCATGCTAGCCAAGTTGTTACAGCTCCCTCCATCTATGATGACGCGAACAGAACGTTCCTTCACAACTCCCTTTGTATGGAACAAATTATGCCTCTAATTTTGCTCTGCTTGTGTGACCTGCACACTCAAAACACGTTGAGCAACTAAACATTCATACCTGTCAGCGTCTTCAGGAGCCATGTATTGCGTCTCATTTTCAGAATCATCTCCACCATGTTCTTCACGCGTAATAAGAGCCAAAGTCTCCTCATCATAGTCACTAGCGGACTCATACCCACCATCCTCAGTAGCAATCATCACACGCTGAGATTTGCATTCTCTCGCATAATGTCCTCTTCCGTTACAACGACGACAAATAATATCACTTGTGTGCCCTGTTGACACCATGGAAGAAGAAGAGCTCTGCGCAGGCCCGACAGGTGTGCTCTTGGCAGAGAGTGGTGGTTGTGCCTGCTTTCTTGTATCACGGCTGGAGGTGGCACCTGATGGAGGTGATGGTGAAGTGGAAGTAGAGGATGCACGTGGTGTCCATGATGAAGGTCGACCTGCAGAAAAGTTAGTTCGCGCCAATGGCTGTCGATCCTGCACTTCACGTTCAGCTTTACAAGCAAGATGGAATAAACGAGTGATATTATTATAATCCTTATACTCTAGAATGGTCTGAATCTCTTTATTTAATCCACCCATAAAACGTGCAAGCATAGCTTCATTCTCCTCAACAATACCACATCTAATCATGCCAGTTTGTAATTCCTGATAATATTCTTCTACAGAATTTTCCCTTGTCTTAAGCGCTGCAATTTTTGAAGTAATTCACGTTGATAATATGGTGGAACCCAACGAGTATGCATAGCAGTTTTCAAAGCAGCCCATGTAGCTGGAACAGGATATAATCTACAATGTTCAGACCACCAAACACATGCAAAGCTAGTGAAAGCACAAACAGCAGCAGGAACACGTCTCTCCTCAGGATATTGTAAACATGTAAATCTTTGTTCAGTTTCTAACTCCCAAGTAAGATATATATCAGGAACATATTTACCCTCAAATGGTGGAATATTCAATTTCAGTTTAGGAAGATGGTCATGATCTCGTACCTGAGGTGGTGGTGCCGGCCTACCATTGCGAATATATACCTGAGGTCGACCTGCTGGTGGTGGTGCTGGTGGCTGCACGTAGTTCTGATTTTGATCAACCTCATCCTCATAATCGCTCGCATAATCGTCATCCTCCTCAGCCGCCGCAGTAGCAGGAGCCAAAGAAGCATCAACAGTAGGTGCAGCGGCACCCGAATTTTGACCAGTCTCAATTGGAATGCGCTGTGCTCGTCCCACTTGATTTGGAAGGCGGCGTTGGAGATGTGGTTGTTGTTGTTGTAGAGGTGCGACATGCAGCCGGTGTTGGTTGGGGAAGACGCTTGAGTAAGTCAGTAAACTTGTTATCCAGCTTTGTCTCGAACGACTTCTCCACGGCATCTATCTTCTCCATAGCCTCTTCAAATCTGTTTAGCACATCTCCCACCTGGCCACTCATCATTTGCTGAAATTTATCATGCAACTCCTTGTTCGTCATGTTCTCCCAATCAGTCTCATCGGCTTGTGATCCTGCCATGGTTAGCAGCAATAGAAACACAAAAGAATATGATCCTATAGACTACTAGGAAGTGGTGGTGATGGTGGTGTGTCACAAATCCTTCAAGCGAATCTCAAATTCTTACCAGTTCTTACCCAGCAGCAGGTGGTGATCGGCAACCGTTGTAGTCAAAACTCTCAAAGCTTGGCTAGAGCGATTACCAGGGAGAGTCAAACGCACGATATAGATGTATGTGGAGCTGGGAAGGCTTATAATATGGTAGCAAAAATGGTCAGCAATAATCAATTCAGAGATGCAAAGTTGAATAAACGCTCAACGACGGTACTGTGCTGGTCCTAGGCTAGACCGTGCTAGAGACGCGAGCCTAGAACACTAACAAAATCACGGCGCTGCACGTAAACAAGGGAAAAGCACACTCGAAAATATATTTTTTGCGCTCTTTTTTTTGCGCTCCTCTTTTTTTTGCAAAAAAACACTATAATGGCGAGTGTCTCAAAACTCTTCCCAGGTCAAACTGACAGGATGGGCACAAAATTTTTTTGACTATTTTTTTCGGAAATCAGGGCAGCGACGACGAAAAAGTGCGACAAAAAATCACTATGATGGCGAGTGTCTCAAAACACTCCCCGGGACCTAAAAATAGGATAGGGAAAAATATTTTTGGTCGCCGAAATTTTTTGCCTAAAAACTGCCCGGGGGTCTCCAGACACTTTTTTTTTCCGAGACCTACTCAGGCAAGGAAACACGAAACGGAAAATAGATGGATCTCTAAAACAAACCGAATATGAAAATAACTCGGATTGGTTGTGGATATATGGTGGTAGGATATGGCAGCGGTGGTGGTATATGGTAGCGGTGGTGGTATATGGATACGGATCGGTGGTGGTATATGGATACGGATTGGTGGTGGTATATGGATACGGATTCAAAGCGGTGGCGGATAAGCAATGGTGGTAGATGGCAAGGCGATGATGATGGTGCGGCGGCGGCGTGACAACTTATGACCAGAACTCGAAACTCTAAAAGACTAGACTCTAAGACCAGCAACATGACACGACGATGCAACCGCAAATTCAACAAAGCAAAAACCCTAAAAAGATTATGCAAAGGCTCAGATTGGTTCGGATATGATGAACTAACCCTATTTTTTTTGTGGCTTTTTCGTGGACTGTAGGTATGAAGAACAGACTCGATCTAAACTAGGAAAAACTGTAAAATCTCACCGAGCAACCTGGAAATCTGATACCACTTGATAGAGGCAAAGGTGTCCCGTCTTTCGATGAGATGATGGATATCGCTTTGGTGGAAGTCGACTTTGACGATCCGACTACGAACGTGCGATGACGTCGCGCCTTAGCAATCGCTAAACCAACTCCGAGAGGTTATTGACCACGCTGGAGCACGATCAACCTGACCACGAGGGTCTTTTTCCTGCGAGCAAACGAAGAACAAGCAAGAAACTGAGATTGCAATCTGGATATTGCGAATATAAGCTGAAAGCTTTATTGATCAAGGTGGGGTTCTGTGACGCCTTTGTCTGGTCGTTGAACACAAACGAAGTACGCGAAGTTGCAGCTATGGCGAACTTTTAATCTAAACAAAACCCAAAGTCTAAACGTCGCCCTAAGGGCTGTATATATGGAGGAAGAGGGGGGAATTTCGTGGTCCTTGGGAAGGGGTCCGAAACCAACCCTATCTCTTGTTTCCCCACACATACGGACTCTAAAAATAGCCTATACTCAAGTATTTCGAAATTACATGGGCCTGGCCCAATAACAAGTATGGAGATGATGGCATGCGCATGGGGGACAAGAACGGAGTTACAAGTGATGATTTCTGGACATTGAAGCCACCATAATGCATGCATGAAGCCTTGGACGAAATATACAAGATGCTACTTCATAACTTTCGTCTAGAGGCTATTCTAGGTGCTGAAGCCACCATAATGCGTGCATGAAGCCTTGGACGAAATATACAAGATGCTACTTCATAATTTCGTCCAGAGGCTATTCTAGGTGCTGCGTCACCTTATTATTGGGCCAGGCCCATGTAATTTCGAAATACTTGAGTATAGGCTATTTTTAGAGTCCGTATGTGTGGGGAAACAAGAGATAGGGTTGGTTTCGGACCCCTTCCCCAAGGACCACGAAATTCCCCCCTCTTCCTCCATATATACAGCCCTTAGGGCGTCGTTTAGACTTTGGGTTTTGTTTAGATTAAAAGTTCGCCATAGCTGCAACTTCGCGTACTTCGTTTGTGTTCAACGACCAGACAAAGGCGTCACAGAACCCCACCTTGATCAATAAAGCTTTCATCTTATATTCGCAATATCCAGATTGCAATATCAGTTTCTTGCTTGTTCTTCGTTTGCTCGCAGGAAACAGACCCTCGTGGTCAGGTTGATCGTGCTCCGGCGTGGTCAATAACCTCTCGGAGTTGGTTTAGCGATTGCTAAGGCGCGACGTCATCGCACGTTCGTAGTCGGATCGTCAAAGTCGACTTCCACCAAAGCGATATCCATCATCTCATCGAAAGACGGGACACCTTTGCCTCTATCAACATGGTGTTTGAGAAACGGATGACCGAGACACAGTCTTTCAGAAACATTAACTCTAACCCTGGTGGACAGTTACACCTACTTTCCCTCTACATCTGCTAGCCCACCACTGGAAGAGGTCATGCAACATACTCAACTATGCTAGAGCCCATAATAGCTTGTGGCTGCACACGGAAGTTTCTAGCATGAAAAATCTTATGATCCCTTTGAGCCTGGGTGGCGGACCTTAGGATGATCACACGGGTACTAAGGGATATCCTAGGACAACACTGGATTCTCCAGGTGCCCACAAGCATTCCACCCAGATGTGTATTAAAGTTGCCACCTTAAGTTAACCATTAATTAACAATCTCACATCTGTCATGGATCTCTCAACCCAAACCACATCTACGAGCATAGCATAGCAAATAAGCATACGTAGAAGTAACTCCCAAGGGTTTGATAATAAACAGGGCAATAGGTTCTACCTCATCATCTACTTCCCAATACCCACAAGTTAAACACTTCCTAATGATGCAATGTTTGAGGATTGGAACTAATGCATAAAAACTGGGTATGAAAGAAGTATGATCAATGTGTTACTTGCCTTGTTGACGATCCGCAAAACCTAGTGACTCGTAGTAGCACGCTTCGCACTCCGGGAATTCTATCGCAAACAAACAATAGCATACATAAGCACTTAAAGCAAAGAAGCACGGGTAAAACTCAAATAATAAGATCTAACCAGAAAGTTCAGATGAAGAACTCCGGTTTGCAAAAAGAATCAAATCAAACGGAGCACCGAAACTCCAACTACGAAAGAAACAAGATCCGATTACTAATCCGGACTAAAGTCAAATTTTACTGTATCTAAATCTTGTTCAAGTTGGTCAAACAGAAAGAGAACTTCGAGACGAAGATCTAGGCGCTTGAATCGCCTAATTCCGATAAACGAGCGAAAAGATAAACTAAAACAAAAATCAGGGCAGAAATCGCGATCGAAAATAATCGCAGAAAACCCTGGAAAAAGAAAAACTGACAAACAGGCTAACGAACGAACGTTCGCTGTCTGCGGCTAACGGGTGAACAACGTTCGTTAAAACGAACGTACGGACGAACGTACGCTGAAAGAATAAACCGACGGAAAAAACCGATCTAATAAAAAAATGAGATCTAGGGTTTCGAAAGAAAACTGAACGGTTTTCTCGCGAAAACCAGCGGCGGCGGCGGGACGGCGGTGCAGCGGCGGCGCGGCTCCGGCGGGTCGGGCGAGGGGCGGCGCGGTGGCGAGCTAGGCGGCGGCGGCGGCGAGCGGAATCGGTGGCGGGCGGCGCTGGCGCTAGGGTTTCACGGGCTGGGGCGACTTGGGCCTCGTGGGCGCGGCTTATAAAGCCCCGGGCTAAGTGTCCTAGCCGGACACGGCCCGGTAAGTCGGTTCGATTTAAAAAAAAAATTCCGACGCGCAGAAAAACGATTAAAAGAAATACTAAACAGACTCCAAAAATCCTGAAATAAATTTTCACGGTCCTCTAAAAATATAGCGGACAACGTGAACATTTATTTGGGCCTCTAGTGCAATTTTGAAAGACGCATATTTTTCCTAATTCAAATAAAATTGCAATAAAATCCAAATAAAATATAATAATTGATTTTAATATTTTCCTCCAATATTTCATTTATTTTGGAGAAGTCATATTATCTCCTCTCATATATTTTAAATATGAAATATTTTCGGAGAGAAAAATTATTAAAACCAAAGTGATCCTTGTTTCGATATTTGAAAAAAAAATCAAATATGAGAACGGTGAAACCCCCAACTCTCTTCGAGGGTCCTTGAGTTGCTTAGAATTTCGAGGATCGCGAAACAAAATGCAATAAAATAAAATAAAATATGATATGCATGAATGGCCTATGTATAACATTCCAAATTGAAAATTTGGGATGTTACATTCCCACAAATGCAAGAAACCTGGTCACTACATGGCTAATTGTACTCAAGCGTCAAAGCAATCAAATAAGATGAAATACAAGGATGACAGTTCAAATGACTCGAAGAAAAAGAAAAAATCTTCAAAGTCCTCATCATCAAAATCTTCCAAGTCTTCATCTCACAAGAAGAGCAGTTCCAGAAAGGCTCGGGCATTCATTGGCAAGGAAATGGACTCTGAAGCTGAACGAAGAAAATGAGGAAGAGGAGGAATCTGAGGAGTCAGAATCTGGTGTGGCGAGCCTAACTCTCGCTACTGCTTTCGTCAGCAATTTCATCTTCAACACTAAGGAACATGGTAACACCAACACTGCTGACGATGGCTCTGATGACTACGCTGCCACCTATTGCTTCATGGCAAAAGGTGCCAAGGTACTCAAATATCCCTCCTCTGAGTCAAGTAAAGATGAATCTGATGAAAACCTCAAACCGAGTTATTCCAAGCTTGCTACTATTGCTATGAAACAACAAAAAGTTTTGGAAAGGGTTCAAAACTTGCTAGACAAAAGCGATGACATGTTGGGTGAGGAATTGAATCGGACTCAAACCTTGACTGATAATCTTCAATGGCTACAGTCTAAGTTTGACAACCTTCAAGGTCATCATGTAACACTCTTAGCTGATCATGAGAAGCTTTCTTATGAATTTCTTCAAAGAAAGCAAGATCTTGAGAAGCTAAGGTTGAGTCATGATGATCTTCAAAAGGAACATGATTCATTGCTTGCCCAACAGATCAATTCCGCTCAGGATGAATTCGTTCCACCATGTTCGAAATGCATTGAATGTGAATCTGCTAATTCTTTTACCTGAAAGTTCAAATGCTTCTATTGCTGCAAATTCTTCAACTATTTCTATGGTTACAAATTCCTCATCTGAGGATATCACAAGTATCACTAACAATGCAGGGTTGAAGGAATTGTATGTGACAGGCATGTACAAAAGCCTCAAAGGACATCAGGCTCTTTGTGATGTGCTTAAGAAGCAGATCCTCAACATGAACCCTAGGAAAGAGGGTATTATATTTGAGGGGAAACTCAATGCTGATGGGTCCTACTGGAAACCTGAGCAGTACCCCAAAACCACATGGCTTGCTACAAAATGACGTCCCGTTGATCCATCCACTTTTTCTCGCTTTACATGTGAATCTTCATATTCATCTCATGAGTCATTCGACTCCAAATATAAGCTGTTCAAATATCAGAATGGTGAAGTATTTGATAGATATGTTGTAACTAACTGCAGGAACGATCCTCCTATGAAGAAAATCCGGGTTCCCAAAAGGTGCCTTCAATGTCTTCAGGTGAATGTCCTCATGACACCACCTGTGAAGAATAGGAACCCCTCTTCTGTGAAACAAAGTGCACTGGCTTCAATGCCACCATTCTCTTATGGAGCTCATAGAATGATGAACTCTTTGCCACCCCTCCAGATGTGGGTGGTGAAGAAAAAGAACAAATCTCTTATGCAGGGTCAGGTCTCCAGACGAACTTAATCGTCTGAAGAATTTGCTGGAGACCTGAGAATGCTTGAAAGGACGCAAGCTAATCATGAACAAATGATTCACTCATTTCTCACGTCCTCATGCTGCTATATATATGTTGCATTATTTGATGAAATTATGTCTGATGAATCTGATGTCATATTCTTCACTCTGAAGTATATGAGTTCGTAAGAAGCACTAATTCATCTGCAGGATGATACACCCAAAGCTATCGAGTGGGTCCTCGACAGTGGATGTACAAATCTCATGACCGATGACAAGAACTATTGATGGACATTGCTTTATCTCACTCTACTGCGACAATGAGAGTGCCATCAAGATTGCTCACAACCCAGTTCAACACTCGAAGACTAAGCACATCCAGATTCGTCATCATTTTCTTCGAGATCATGTGTTAATGGGCGACATCTCCATCGACCATGTGAAGAATGAGGAACATCTCGCAGATATCATCACAAAGCCCTTGGATGAGAAGAGATTTTGCAAGTTGCGGTGTGAGCTAAATATCTTAGAATCTTCGAATGTTCTTTGAAAGGACACACATCCTAACACTTACGCAAAATTGACGACATAGATGTGCAACACACATAGTAACGTTTTCTTCAATCAATGAAGACTAACCCTCTAAGTGTGAAGAAATTAATGAAGAATTTGATTCTCAGAGCCCTACGACAATTGTAGGCGGTGTCTGAAATCATTATTCTTAGACGGTGGCTCATGCCATCAACCAATGTAGAAAATCTTCAAATTTGTGTTTTTCTTCATTTTGCAAATTCTTCAAAGTTTCAAATTCTTCAACTTTGCAAATTCTTCAAATTTTCGACTGATATATATATATATATATATTCTATTATGCTAATATTAGCAGAATAACTATTCTGATAACACTTCCGCACTCCACGCTCAACGCAAGTGCACGTCATTGTTCTATCCAAGTGTGCTGCAATACTCACGCGAGTTAACTTCCCGTCGCAAAAAACTGCACACTGTGTTTATTCGGTACTTTTTTGTTCTAGTTTTTTAAGCGTTTGTTGGAACGAGGTGTGTAATATACCGTTGAAAGCTATGGATTAGGCGCTACTTCGCCATGTTGAACACTTTTCAAAATTCTTCACAGTTTAAGAGCAGTTTTGAAAAAGGTGCGGCGCACGACGAGTGGCAGCGAGCATTTTTTCACATTTTTTTCTTAACCGATCGTCGGAATGAAGCAAATGATAGACCGTTGGAAAGATATCGTTGAGGAGCATCTTTTCCATATCCATTATTTTCTCTAATTCGTTACGGTTTAAGAGAAGTTTTAAATTTAGTAAATCGCGCAATTGTGTATTTTTGAATTTTTTGCCATTTTCGGTACTGTTTTTGCTCTAGTTTTTTAACCGTTTGTCAAAATGAGGCGTTTGATAAGTCGTTGGAAAGCTGCAGACGAGGCGCAACTTTCATATGTTGAAATGTGGTGCGGCTGACGATGAGAGGCAACGGCCTTTTTCGCGAAAATTTCACAAACCGCTCATCGGAATGACTGAAATTATATGCCGTTGGAAAGATACCGATGAGGCGCAGCTTTTTCATGTAGAAGACTCTCTCTGATTCTTTACGATTTAAGAGTAATTGTGATTTTAACGAAACGCGGACACTCTGTTTTTTCACGACACCATAATCATCGTATGTACTGCATCAGACAGAAAACCGCATTGCTTTTAGACTGAAAACCACACTGCATCAGACGGTCAAGTGAACTTCATGATTTCTTTTGTCGAACATAAATTTTTCTCAGAGGAGTTTTTGTTGTCTTTTTTTTCAATTTTTTTATGAACAAGAGTGGAGCGCAGAGATGGGGGCAAGTGAACCGCGACATATATCATAGTTAACGGCATTACTATTTTGTTGTTTTCCTATATTTTTTTGCGATTTCATGTTCGGCACAAGTGAACAGCATCACTCTCAAAAGTGAACCACATCCGAAAACCAAACGCACTGCAGGTGTTGATTTTAGTCGAGTGAGTTTTGAAACACATGAAATAAATTGCACTTCATACAAAGGGGTAATGAACTGCTACACACAAGTTTAGTGAGCTACTACTAGTGTAAAAAATGCTCTTATATTATGGGACGGAGGGAGTACTCTTTTTGTCTTCAAACAATTTTAGTAAAGACTTCCGTATTGCGGATGGGATGAAGTGTAATGAAAAGTAGACGAAGTGAACCAAAACGGGTGCACTGCATGCACATATGCTCTCAACTGCAAGCACATGTCCTCCTCTGCACGCACACGCTCTCTCAATTGCAACCACTCATGAGATGAAGTGCACTGCATGCGGTAGAGTGGCGTCGACCCGGGCTTTTCTTCTCCTGTTTGAACCTTGGAAGAAGAACAACTAGTGCCACACTGCATGGGGGTTCCTTTGACTTCGGTCATCGACACCGTGGCACGCGGGGGGGGGGGGGTGGTGCTTGTCGTCTGGTGCTCCACGGCCATTGTTGAGCACTGCACACACCCACACGCCGCACTGCACGCACATGCTGCGGACCGCCCGACCCAAGCTGTAAGAAACGGAAAACGAGCGAACACTGGAAGCGCACTGCACTGGGCAACCGCACAAGATGAAGTGCACATCCAAAATTTGCAAAAACAAAAAAGCAAAAAAGGCCTTCTTTGAACTGCACCGGCGGCAACTCATGTCCCTGGGATGCCGTCACCGTCGTTGACCTTCTTCGCGCCTTTTGACAAACACACCAATTTTTGTGAAACGAACTCAAGCAAACACACCAATTTGCACTGAATTGATAAAAAAAACACCGTGGGCAGCGAGCGGCCAAGATGGAACTCATCGCCGTTGCGAGGAGAGGAGCCGGATCCGGCGATGATGTGTGAGGTCAGAGGAGGGGGTCGCAAACTGCAAGGTGGAGCGTAGGAACTGCTGCGCGCCCGGATCCGCACCGGCCACAGCTTATGGATTAGGCTGCGGGGGTGGCGCCGGTGAACTGCTGCAGTTGCAGGGGAGCGGTGGCGGCGAGGATTCCTTCTCGCCATGATGCTCCTCGATCTGGGGCTGAGTCGAGCACCTCCGGTTGCTGGAAGGGCCACAGCAAGGGGCCCTCTGCCCTGGGGTCCTTGGCGTTGAGCCAGGGGAGGCCCGGCTGGATCCAGGCGCGCGGGGAGGTGGCAAGGTCGCGGCGGTGAATCCCGGTGCGATCTGGCACGCGGCGAGGTGGTGCTTGTCGGGGGAGGTGGGGAAGACAACCGCCGAGATGTATTAGGGCGGGTTGGCCAATTTATGGGGGCGGGGTGAGGAGCCGCTGCTCCTGGTGGGTGCGGGGTGGATTCACCGGCTACGGCCAAGGCGGGAGGTAGGTGGAGCCATGGGAGGGAGGTGGTGCGGAAGGAAGGGTAGGGGGTGGTCCCGGTGCAGGGGCGGGGGGTTGGAGATGGTCCGGCAGTGCAGGCAGGGAGGTGGAGGCAACCGGATCCGAGGCCGGAGTGGTCGGATCCGAGGATGTAGCAGAGCGGGCTGGGGCGGCTGGTGGAGGTTGGGTCATTGCGGTGTGTCGATATTGTGCGGAGAGGAAGGTGGAGAGAGGTAGGGGTCGGGGAAGAGTGGGGAGGAAGAAGGCCGCGGGTCGGTTTTGGTATGGTGGGGGTGCGCGGTTTGTTGGTTTTCGCAATGTTTCATTGTTAGCAGAATAAGAGAAATAAGTCTTAAGGGGGTGTTATCATAATAGACCCACCCTATATATATGAGTTTTCATGTCCTCAAAAGCATAATTCTTGAAGTTGTTTTTCGCCTATGTGAATGTGATCGGACTCGTTCCCCCTCCATGCTAAACTCAACCCAGTCTGTTCACAAATTCTTCATGTGTGTTCTATTTGAAACTCATTCAAAGTCTTCACTGTGTCCCTGAAAACTGAAGAATTTCCGAACGAAAACTTTAAAATTTTCATATATGAATTTTCGGTTGTTGCCGCTCAAACCGTTCCGCTTCCCACGATGGATTAGACTACTCACCCACGATCCTGCACGATCTCCACGTCTCTGTACATTGGTGACACATGTCGTTAGGATAGCAAGGGTTAGGGGCTTGTTCGTCCAAAATCTTCGGGCGAGCAGTTTTTCAGTGCGGCTATAAATACCCCACACCCTCCTGTGACCTCATTTACTCCGCTCGACCTCAACTCCCCTCGCTCGAGCTCTGACCTAGTGCCGCCACTACACTTCATCGACGCCTGTGAGGATGAGCTTCACTGCCTCGACCTCGTCATCGTCGTACTGGCGCCGGCCGCGAAAATCTTCACTCCGCCGTCGCCGTAGTTGTTTCCCTCCGCCGAGTTAGGGCGTGGGAGATCTAGACTGATGAACTTCATTTTTTTCACTCCCAATTCATCGTGTTCTGATAGAGGCGAGGGTGTCCCGATCTTTCGATGAGATGATAACTATCGATTTGGTGGAGTCGACTTTGACGATCCGACTACAAACGTGCACGATGTTGCGCCTTAGCAATCGCTAAACCAACTTCGAGAGGTTATTGACCACGCCGGAGCACGATCAACCTGACCACTGTGACGCCCGGGTAATTAAGCTACAGTAATCCCACGCTAATGGTGCCACGTTACCTCCGTTACTGTTGCTAATCTATCGTTAGATCAAAACCGGTCCAAAATTCAAAGTTCAAAATCAAGCAAACAATAAAAGTTTTCAAATATTAAAACTAAAATGTTCGGAGTGAACCAAATATTGCATAGATAATAATGGTGGAGAAACCTAACTTTAATAAAATGTTTAAGTGTTCAAAATAATTAAAATAGAGGTTTAAATATTAAAATAAATGCCTTTTCAATTTTATAAAATATTAAACTATTTTAATTTGGGTTGAGAATTAATGTGGCAATAGTATATTTAAAGGTATTAATTTAAGTGCTAGTGGTAATTTTTATAAAACTAAAATAAAAGAAAACTAAAAGTAAAACAGTAAAAGAAAGATAAATAAAAAGAAAACAGAAAACAGAACAAAAAAACAAAAACAAAGAACCCCTCCCCCCGCTGGGCCTTGGCCCAACTAGGCCATCAGGCCAGCCCACCCGCGCCGAACCCCCCCCCCCCCCGCTGGGCTGCTAACCCGCACCCACCACCAAACCCTAGCACCCCACTCCCCACTCGCTCCTCCCCCCGTTCCCCTCTCTCCCTCGCTTCTCTCCCCCGTCGATCTGGATCGGGATCGGCCCCGATCCCGTTGACCCCGACGCCCAGCGCTCGCCCCGCCTCTACCTCGCCGGTGCCGCTCGCGCCACGTGCCTCCCTTGGCCACGCCAGGCCGTGGTCGGGCCTGCCTGCACGCGTGGACGCTCGCCCGCAGTTCCCTCCACCACCCTTCGTGCGCCCCCCTCCAGATCCGCCAGCGCCCGGCGCCATCGCCATGGGCGTCGTTACCCGCGCGCCCCACGGGCTCGCCGTCGCCTAGGAGCACGCCCACGAGCTCCGACGTGCTCTGCTCTACCTTCCCCGACCACGGCCTCAAGCTCACCGCCTCTGCATCATCCTCTCCGCCGGATTCTTCCTCGCCGGACTGCCTCCCCGTCGTCGCTCGCCGTCGACCCCGTCCTCCTCCCGAGCCCGCTGCCCGTGCCCTACTCCTCCTCTGTGAGCTCCCCCCTCCTCTCTCTGCCGTGGCCGCGCCCGCGCGTGACCGCGCCCCTCGCTCTGCCGCTCCACTCGCCGTGGCCACCGCCCCCTGTCCAGCGCGCACACGCCGCGGTCGCCGCGCCCCGCTCGCGCTCGGCCGCGCTCGTCGCCGCGCTCACCGCCTCCACCACCGCGCCCCACGGCCCCCCCTCCGTTCGCCCTGCACCACTGGGCCGCGCACGCCTCCCCTCGCCTCCGCCGCTCGCCCCCGCGCACGTCGATGCGTCGTTGCCGCCCGCCCCGCGCACTGGCCGCACCGCGGCCGGCCTCTGCCGTGGCCGGCGTCGCCGCCCCCTGGTGGCCTCGGGCGCACACGGGCGCCCACGCCCGCACCAGTTTCGCCGCTCCGCTAAGGCCCCCTGGGCCACTGCCAGGTGGGGCCTCGCCCCCCCTGAGCCACTGTCCCTGGGCCCGAACCCCCTTGGGCAGCAGACAGGTGGGCCCCCGCGCCCAGAGAACGTTAAAAAATGATTTAAAAAAATAAAAATAAATAAAGAAAGAAAATAAAATTAAAAATAATAATAATAATAAATTTAATTAATTAACTAAATTAATTAAGTTAATTAATCATGTTTAAATTAATCTAATTAGTTAGTTAATTTAATTAAACAATAGTTAATTAGCTAACAGCCCCTGACAGGTGGGACCCACCTGTCAGGTTGACCAGGTCAACGATCAACGTTGACTGCTGACGTCAGCATGATATCATGCTGATGTCATAAATCCAAATTTCGATTTAAATTAAATAATTAATTAAATTCCAGAAATTAATAAATTCTTTTGAAAATCATATCTTTTAATCCGTAACTCGGATGGAAAAACTTTGTACATGAAAGTTTCTCAGAACGACGAGACGAATCCGAATACGTGGCCCGTTCGTCCACCACACTTCCCTAACCTATCGAACACGCAACTTTCCCCCTCCGTTTCATCTGTCCGAAAATGCGAAACATCGCGAATACTTTCCCGGATGTTCCCCCCCTTCGCCGGTACCACCTACTGCCGCGTTAGGACACACCTAGCACCGCTCATTGTCATGTCACGCATCGTCATGCTTATGTTTGCATTGTATTTACTGTTTCTTCCCCCCTCTTCTCACCGGTAGACTATGAGACCGACACTGCTGCTGCCCAGTGCGACTACGGAGTTGACGACCCCTCCTACTTGCCAGAGCAACCAGGCAAGCCCCCCCCCTTGATCACCAGATATCTCCTATTCTCCTCTATACTGCTTGCATTAGAGTAGTGTAGCATGTTACTGCTTTCCGTTAATCCTATCCTGATGCATAGCCTGTCCTTGCTTCTACTGTTGTTACCTTTACCTGCAATCCTACATGCTTAGTATAGGGTGCTAGTTTTCCATCAGTGGCCCTACATTCTTGTCCGTCTGCTGTGCTATACTATCGGGCCGTGATCACGGGTATATACTTATATACTATATACATGACACATGTGATGACTAAAGTCGGGTCGGCTCGTAGGAGTACCCGCAAGTGGATCTTGGTGGCGGAGCGATAGGGCAGGTTCAGACCGCCTAGGTGAGAGGTGGGCCTGGCCCTGGACGGCGTCCGCGGTTACTTCGACATAACACGCATAACGAGTTCTTGGTATTTGATCTGAGTCTGGCCATTTGGTCTATACGCACTAGCCATCTACGCGGGAGTAGTTATGGGTATCCCGGCGTCGTGGTATCAGCCGAAGCCTTCGTGACGTCAGCGACTGAGTGGCGCGCGCCGGATTGGACTGGAACGCCACTAGGCTAGGTCTGCTTCCGGCCGCGTACGCAACGTGCAGGTGTGCATAGGGCGATGGGCCCGGACCCCTGCGTGCATAGGGTTAGACCGGCGTGCTGACCTCTCTGTTGTGCTTAGGTGGGGCTGCGACGTGTTGATCTTCCGAGGCCGGGCATGACCCAGAAAAGTGTGTCCGGCCAAATGGGATCGAGCGTGTTGGGTTATGTGGTGCACCCCTGCAGGGAAGTTTATCTATTCGAATAGCCGTGTCCCTCGGTAAAAGGACGACCCAGAGTTGTACCTTGACCTTATGACAACTAGAACCGGATACTGAATAAAATACACCCTTCCAAGTGCCAGATACAACCCGGTGATCGCTCTCTAACAGGGCGACGAGGAGGGGATCGCCGGGTAGGATTATGCTATGCGATGCTTCTTGGAGGACTTCAATCTACTCTCTTCTACATGCTGCAAGATGGAGATGGCCAGAAGCGTAGTCTTCGAAAGGATTAGCTATCCCCCTCTTATTCTGGCATTCTGCAGTTCAGTCCACTGATATGGCCCTTTACACATATACCCATGCATATGTAGTGTAGCTCCTTGCTTGCGAGTACTTTGGATGAGTACTCACGGTTGCTTTTCTCCCTCTTTTCCCCTTTCTATACCTGATTGTCGCAACCAGATGCTGGAGTCCAGGAGCTAGAGATCCCGGAGGATGACTCTACGTGGAGTTCGGCTTCGAGGAGTAGTTAGGAGGTCCCAGGCAGGAGGCCTTGCCTTTTCGATCGTTGCTACTTTTGTGCTAGCCTTCTTAAGGCAAACTTGTTTAACTTATGTCTGTACTCAGATATTGTTGCTTCCGCTGACTCGTCTATGATCGAGCAATTGTATTCGAGCCCTCGAGGCCCCTGGCTTGTATTATGATGCTTGTATGACTTATTTATGTTGTAGAGTTGTGTTGTGATATCTTCCCGTGAGTCCCTGATCTTGATCGTACACATTTGCGTGCATGATTAGTGTACGGTCAAATCGGGGGCGTCACAACCACGAAGGTCTATTCCTGCACGCAATCGAAGAACAAGCAAGAATATGATAATGCAATCTGAATATTGCGAATATAGATGAAGTATTGATAAAGGTGGGGATCCGTAAGCGGTCTTGGTCTGGTCGTTGGACACAAACGAAGTACATGAAGTTGCAATGGCTAACTTTTAACTAAACAAATCCCAAGGAAAAAGCTACTAGATGGATCTACTTATATAGGAGCAAGGGGTGGGGGCCAAGGAGGTGGGAGGATGTCCCAAGGCAGCCTAAAACCAATCCTAGGCCATACAAGGCTCATGGGCCCAAGTGGAGGTGATGCAACACCTTTGGACTTGTTGTTTGACTCGGATTCTACTGCAGCGTCAGATTGTTTCGTCCATATCTCAACGCCCCGGAAGAATTTAAAGGTGAATCCAATTGGGTTGGAAAGAGGACGAAATCTACTTTCCAACAAAAAAAATCACCCAATTCGGAGTCTGTATGAAAAAGTTGTTGGCGTTTTGAGTCAGGTATGTCTGTGCAGTCCGAATCTGAATCCAGAACGTGAGAGACTTGGACTCTATCTTCTCTTGGCCCAAAAGTGACGTGAGAGGACTTTTTGAATAGAACCTAAACTTCTCCTTTTCCCCTATCTTCATATGTGGATTGTACAAATGTCCCATACACCTGCAATTAGACAAAACACAAAAGTGTGTGAAGTATTTTTGTTCTGGATACCATAAATAGATTATTGAATAGTTTGCACTAGAAATCACCTGACAAATATGCATGTATGCAATATTTTTGGTCGTATCCAAGGTAGTCATTTCCTCATCATCCTCCCCTTCTTGAAAATAAAGCCGTCCTCGACGTTGCTTAATCTGAAATGTGGCTAACAAAAGAGACAAGGTGTACATGTTGTATATGTATATGTCATCCATTTTTACTTCCCGTGGATTTTGCACATATGACACATGTATACATGAGTAACTTTCATAGTTAATAAAATATAAAGCCAAAATATTATCACAAGAAGTAGAAGGCATGAAAGTATTGCAACTCAGTTTGCACATATAAGTGAAGCTCTTATTCATATGAAAAGATTGACAATATTCATCATTAAACCATCCCAACATTGGTGAATAAACCTTACTTGCATCAAATTTACATGCTACAACATGCTTAAATAAGCAAACATGTAATAAGTCATTTGACAGAGAATCATCACCAAGATTAGAGGTCATATCAAAATGATTAAACATTGGTTCTTTTGCATCAACAGTTAATTCATTGGGTGCACTCAAAATTGTTGGTATTTCAGTTGTTTGATCACATGACGCATTCATGACAGTAACATGATTCTCTAACATAGGTGATGCGCTCAAATCAACAGGTAACTCAAAACATGATGTTTTCAAGTTAACTAGGCATGCATCATTCTCATGTGAAGTTATATCATCAATACCTTTACAGTTACCTTGTCGCAAAGATGTAGTTGATGTAGGTACGGATGATGGCAATGTAACATACTCTTGAGATGATGTCGCGCTCACAATCTGAGGTGTGGCTGCTCTAGTAGGTGCAACGGTGGAGGAACCAAGCGGTGGTGGTGAGCACGAACTAGAATAGCAGTTGTTGTAGTCACCCAATGCATCCTCCTGTAACAGTCTCTCAAAGGTACAAGCACGAACATACATACCAGTAATACAACGAGGAATATACTGAAATCGTGCCTGAATATCATGGTCCAAACCACCAAAAAATCTATTCATTGTATCATCCTCAGATTCTTCAAGTCACAATGTTGCATATAAGATTTGAACTCTTGGTAGTAAGCATGAACTGTGTTGTTGCCTTGTTTAAATTGTTCAAATTTGCGAAGCAATTCACGCCGATAGTAAGGAGGGAAAAATTGTTGTCTCATTACATCTTTCAAATCTTTCCAAGTTGTGGGTTGGTTATCAATGTTTTTCTTACAATGCACACTCCACCAAACAGAAGCAAAACCAGTAAATGCTCTAGTGGCAGCTCGTACTCGCTCTAGTTCAGAAAAGTCATGGTGACTAAAAACTTGTTCGACTTCAAGCTCCCAAGCTAGAAAAATAGCAGGATTAAATCTACCCTCAAATGACGGTAAAGAGATAACCTGACCATGTGCTTGTGTGTGTTGTCCCAACTCTTGTGATGGTGAAGATGTGTCCGTCATCCAAGAACTTCTATCTCCGGAATCTGTCATGATTAGTAGAAACAAGAAACAAAATTCGAGAATAATGTTCCTATGAACTACTAGGATGTGGTTATAAAGTGCTCACAGTAAAGCAAATATCAATATCTTACAAGTTCTTACCATGCGGCAGGTGGTGACAGGCAACTAGCGGTGTCAAATAACTCCGAAGATTGTGTAAAGCGATTGCCAGGGGAACGTACATATACACGGTGTAGAAATATGTGGAGCTGGGTTGGCTATATATGGTAGCAAAAGATTAGCAATAATCAATTCAAAGATGCAATGTTGAATAAACGCTCAACGACGGTACTGTGCTGGTCCTAGGCTAGATCGGACTAGAGACGCGAGCCTAGAACACTAATGAGGTCACGGCATAGCACAACTAGCATCAATGAAGGATACTAAGTAGCTCTGAACAGCAAGATATAAGTGAAGATCACAACGGCAGTAAAGATAATGATGAAAAACAACTGCCAAGCAGGATATACAACAACTCTCTCTCAACCTTTCCTCTTGAAAAGTTTGAACCAATTTTCTGATAACTTTTCTCTAGAATGGCACTGACTCAAGCTTTGAAACGCAAAAAGAAACACTCAATTCCGAGTTGATATGAGGAGTCAAAAAATTCTAAAACTGGCTTGAAAAACTGGAATAAGCTGTGTCACGAACTTCGGAGGGCAAAAAGACCTATTTAGAAGCTGATTTTGAGGTGCCAAATAGTGAACTAGCCTCTGCAACTATTTAGATGCGGCTCGTCGCTAGCTTTCATTTGAGTACTCGCGGAACCAAAACGGACTTCGTATGAGGAAGTTATGTCTGTTTTACGGAACAGTACACAAAATAGATTCCAATCTTAATTCAACTACGAGATTGTGTCTAGATAGATCCGAATTTTGTATTCTTTTTCTTCTCTTTTTTTTCCTCACACTTTTTTTCTTTTTCTTTCTCTCTTTTTTTTCTCTGACTTTTTTTCTCTTTTTTCTGTCTTTTTTTTCTCTCTCCCTCTTTCCAAAACAAACTAGATAAGATGCAGATTGGATCAAGCGAAGATGTGAACGATCTCAACTATGATTATGACAATAAACGGTGGGTAGCACGTACAGGAAATTGATGGATGGGTGGTGGACAACGGAAGGGATAACGATGCAGCGACGGCGTGACTAATGTGAACAGAACTCGAAACTCTAAACGAACTAGACACTAAGACCAGCAACTCGACACGACGATGCAACCGATAATTCAACTATGCAAGCAATGAAAAGAAAATTGCAAAGGCTCGGACTAGCTTGGACAAAGGATGAATAGATCTAACTTTTTTTGTGTGGGTTTTTCTTGGACAATAGGTAAGAAAATAGATCTAATCTAGTAAAAACTGGAAATTCTCACCGAGCAACCTGAAAACTGATACCACTTGATAGAGGCGAGGGTGTTCCGATCTTTCGATGAGATCATAACTATCGATTTGGTGGAGTCGACTTTGACGATCCGACTACAAACGTGCACGACGTTGCGCCTTAGCAATCGCTAAACCAACTTCGAGAGGTTATTGACCACGCCGGAGCACGATCAACCTGACCACGAAGGTCTATTCCTGCACGCAATCGAAGAACAAGCAAGAATATGATAATGCAATCTGAATATTGCGAATATAGATGAAGTATTGATAAAGGTGGGGATCCGTAAGCGGTCTTGGTCTGGTCGTTGGACACAAACGAAGTACACGAAGTTGCAATGGCTAACTTTTAACTAAACAAATCCCAAGGAAAAAAGCTACTAGATGGGTCTACTTATATAGGAGCAAGGGGTGGCGGCCAAGGAGGTGGGAGGACGTCCCAAGGCAGCCTAAAACAACCCTAGTTCGTACAAGGCTCATGGGCCCAAGTGGAGGTGATGCAACACCTTTGGACTTGTTGTTTGACTCGGATTCTGCTGCAGTGTCAGATTGTTTCCTCCATATCTCAACGCTCCGGACGAATTTAAAGGTGAATCCAATTGGGTTGGAAAGAGGACGAAATCTACTTTCCAACAAAAAAATCACCCAATTCGGAGTCCGTATGAAAAAGTTGTTGGCGTTTTGAGTCAGGTATGTCTGTGCAGTCCGAATCTGAATCCAGAACGTGAGAGACTTGGACTCTATCTTCTCTTGGCCCAAAAGTGACGTGGGAGGACTTTTTGAACAGAGCCTAAACTTCTCCTTTTCCCCTATCTTCATATGTGGATTGTACAAATGTCCCATACACCTGCAATTAGACAAAACACAAAAGTGTGTGAAGTATTTTTGTTCTGGATAACATAAATAGATTATTGAATAGTTTGCACTAGAAATCACCTGACAAATATGCATGCATGCAATATTTTTGGTCGTATCCAAGGTAGTCATGTCCTCATCATGTTCTTCATCAAGGGCAATTAAAATGCAATTTTACTGCCCTACTTAGATTCTTATGAATTTAACAAAATCCTCAAAAGGTGTTTATTCTTCAACATCCCACTCCTTAAACACCGGAATGCTTCTTTTCCTTGATTTGTTTCTCTAACCTATGATTTTCCTCAAGATTCCTCAATTGTGTGGATTTTCTAATCTGTACAACTCTGGAACCTAAGTCAAGAACGCTTAGTGAAATTCCTCAAGACATCTATGGTCAAATTCCTGAAACATGATACTTTGAAAAAATTCTGAGAACACATATGACCTCTCCAAATTCTTCGCACCTATACTTTGTTCATAGGTACAAAATGTCTGCTAATGAATCACTAGGTTCTCATCAAATTAACTCATTTGCAGTGTTCCTTGAAGAAAATTGCATACTTTCTCAGAATCATCAAAAGTTCAAATTCCTCAAGTGAGGAAAATGGCAGATGGGAAGAGAGCTCTGAAAGGAGGAAAGAGGCGAGAAACAAACACAACATTTGAGATCCCTCTGGACATATATGATGAATATTGCACACCAGATGAATAAACTCATGGGAAGGAGAACAAGAATCAGCACAAAGTGCACATACAAAGGATTGAGAGGAGACATGCAAAGGAATGGAGGGAATATCGCTATGTCCAAGACCACCTTTGGCAGCTGGCCAACGAGCTGATCCCACAAGCATCAAACATGGTGAGGACTTTTGATAGAGGCAAAGGTGTCCCGTCTTTCGATGAGATGGTGGCTATCGTTTTGGAGGAAGTCGACTTTGACGATCCGACTACGAACGTGCGAGGACGTCGCGCCTTAGCAATCGCTAAACCAACTCCGAGAGGTTATTGACCACGCCGGAGCACGATCAACCTGACGACGAAGGTCTGTTTCCTGCAGGCAAACGAAGAACAAGCAAGAAACTAAGATTGCAATCTGGATATTGCGAATATAAAAGGAAAGCTTTATTGATCAAGGTGGGGTTATGTGACGCCTTTGTCTGGTCGTTGAACACAAACGAAGTACGCGAAGTTTCAGCAATGGCGAACTTTTAATCTAAACAAAAGCCCAAAGTCTAAACGATGCCCTAGGGGCTGTATATATGGAGGAAGAGGGGGGATTTCGTGGCCCTTGGAGGAGGGGTCCGAAACCCACCCTAACTCTTGTTTCCCCACACATACGGACTCTAAAAACAGCCTATATTGAAGTATTTCAAAATTACATGGGCCTGGCCCAAAATAAGGTGACGCAGCACCTAGAATAGCCTCTGGACAAAAATTATGAAGTGGCATCTTGTATATTTCGTCCAAGGCTTCATGCACTCATTATGGTGGCTTCAAAGTCCTGAAATCATCACTTGAAACTCTGTTCTTGTCTCCCTTGCGCATGCCATCAACTCCATGCTTGTTCTTGCTCCAATGTTAATCCTTCTCCAAGCGCCCTTCATTTGTAAGCAAAACAAATGTATCCAATTTAGGCAGCATCATATTCTCATGAACATTAGAATCATTACCAAGAAACGAAAGTACCTGGTAATTTAATTGGCGTGCGCGAGCTCTAGTAATTGGTCCATTATATGTAATAGTAGGGGCTGTGGGTGTAACAATGGTATTGATGTCCTCATCAGTAAGGGAAGAGGACATTTTGCGAGAGAATGCAAATCTCAGCGTGTGATGATTGCTACTCAGGATGGTGGGTATGAGTCCGCTAGTGATTATGATGAGGAGACTTTGGCTCTTATTACACATGAAGAACACGGTGGAGATGATTCTGATCATGAGACGCAATACATGGCTGCTGAAGATGCTGACAGGTATGAATGTTTGGTTGCTCAACATGGCGTCGTTTAGACTTTGGGTTTTGTTTAGATTAAAAGTTCGCCATAGCTGCAACTTCGCGTACTTCGTTTGTGTTCAACGACCAGACAAAGGCGTCACAGAACCCCACCTTGATCAATAAAGCTTTCATCTTATATTCGCAATATCCAGATTGGAATCTCAGTTTCTTGCTTGTTCTTCGTTTGCTCGCAGGAAACAGACCCTCGTGGTCAGGTTGATCGTGCTCCGGCGTGGTCAATAACCTTTCGGAGTTGGTTTAGCGATTGCTAAGGCGTGACGTCATTGCACGTTCGTAGTCGGATCGTCAAAGTCGACTTCCACCAAAGCGATATCCATCATCTCATCGAAAGACGGGACACCTTTGCCTCTATCAAGTGGTATCGGATTTCCAGGTTGCTCGGTGAGATTTTACAGTTTTTCGTAGTTTAGATCGAGTTTGTTCTTCATACCTATAGTCCACGAAAAAGCCAAAAAAAAATTTAGGGTTAGTTCATCCTATCCGAACTAATCTGAGCCTTTGCATAATCTTTTCTGAGGTTACGAGGATGAGGTTGATGAAAATCAGAACTACGTGCAACCACCAGCACCACAACCACCAGGTCGTCCTCACGCAAATAATGGCAATGTTAGGGCTCCCCCTCAGGTACCAGATCATGACCATCTCCCTAAACTGAAATTGAATATTCCACCATTTGAGGGTAGATATGTTCCTGATATATATCTTACTTGGGAGTTAGAAACTGAACAACGATTTACATGTTTACAATATCCTGAGGAGAGACGTGTTCCTGCTGCTGTTTATGCTTTCACTAGCTTTGCATGTGTTTGGTGGTCTGAACATTGTAGATTATATCCTGTTCGAGCTACTTGGGCTGCTTTGAAAACTGCTATGCGTACTCGTTGGTTTCCACCATATTATCAACATGAATTACTTCAAAAATTGCAGCGCTTAAGACAAGGAAAAAATTCTGTAGAAGAATATTATTAGGAATTACAAACTGGCTTGATTAGATGTGGTATTGTTGAGGAGAATGAAGCTATGCTTGCACGTTTTATTGGTGGATTAAATAAAGAGATTCAGACCATTCTAGAGTATAAGGATTATAATAATATCACTCGTTTATTCCATCTTGCTTGTAAAGCTGAACGTGAAGTGCAGGATCGACAGGCATTGGCGCGAACTAACTTTTCTGCAGGTCGCCCTTCATCATGGACACCACGTGCATCATCTACTTCCACTGCACCATCACCTCCTTCAGGTGCCACCTCCAACCGTGATACAAGAAAGCAGGCACAACCACCACTATCTGCCAAGAGCACACCTGCCGGGCCTGCACAGAGCTCTTCTTCTTCCATGGCGTCAACAGGGCACACAAGTGATATTATTTGTCGTCGTTCTAAGGGAAGAGGACATTTTGCGAGAGAATGCAAATCTCAGTGTGTGATGATTGCTACTGAGGATGGTGGGTATGAGTCCGCTAGTGACTATGATGAGGAGACTTTGGCTCTTATTACACATGAAGAACACGGTGGAGATGATTCTGATCATGAGACGCAAACATGGCTGCTGAAGATGCTGACAGGTATGAATGTTTAGTTGCTCAACGTGTTTTGAGTGTGCAGGTTACACAAGCTGAGCAAAATCAGAGGCATAATTTGTTCCATACAAAGGGAGTTGTGAAGGAACGTTCTATTCGCGTCATCATAGATGGAGGGAGCTGCAACAACTTGGCTAGCATGGAGATGGTGGAGAAGCTATCTCTCACCACAAGACCACATCCACATCCTTACTACATCCAATGGTTCAACAACAGCGGCAAGGTTAAGGTAACACGTACTGTTCGGATGCATTTTAATATCTCTACATATGCTAATTATGTTGATTGTGATGTGGTACCCATGCAAGCATGTTCCTTATTACTTGGTAGACCATGGCAATTTGATCAAAATTCTGTACACCAATGGTAGGAACAATCAGTATACTCTTGTTCATAAGGATACAAATATTACTTTGCTTCCTATTACTCCTGATTCCATTTTGAAAGATGATATTCATAGAGCTACTAAAGCAAAACAGGAGAAAAATAAGAGTGAAAATCAGATTGTGGCAAAAGAATTTGAGCAACAAATGAAGCCTAATAATAAACCATCTAGTGTTTCTTCTGAAATTAAATTGAAAAGTGCATGTTAATTGCCACCAAATCTGATATTGATGAGCTAGTTTTTAGCAAATCTGTTTGCTATGCTTTTGTGTGCAAAGAGGCATTATTTTCATTCGAGGACGTGCCTTCCTCTTTGCCCCCTGCTATCACTAACATTTTGCAGGAGTTCGCTGACGTCTTCCCACAAGACGTGCCACCGGGATTACCACCTATTCGAGGGACTGAGCATCAAATTGACTTAATTCCCGGTGCGTCGCTACCCAACCGTGCACCATACCGTACCAATCCAGAGGAGACGAAGGAGATTATGCGTCAAGTACAGGAGCTGCTCGACAAAGGTTATATACGCGAATCTCTTAGTCATTGTGCTGTTCCTATTATACTAGTGCCTAAAAAGGATGGTACGTCGCGTATGTGTGTTGATTGTAGAGGCATTAATAATATTACTATTCGTTTTCGTCATCCTATTCCTAGGCTAGATGATATGCTTGATGAATTGAGTGGCTCTACAATATTCTCCAAAGTTGATTTGCGTAGTGGATACCATCAAATTCGTATGAAATTGGGAGGTTAATGGAAAACAACATTTAAAACTAAGTTTGGTTTATATGAGTGGTTAGTCATGCCTTTTGGGTTAACTAATGCACCTAGTACTTTCATGAGACTAATGAACGAAGTTTTACGTGCTTTCATTGGACGATTTGTGGTAGTCTATTTTGATGATATACTGATTTATAGCAAATCTTTGGAAGAACATTTGGAACATTTACGTGCTGTTTTTATTGCTCTACGTGATGCACGTTTGTTTGGTAACCTTGGGAAGTGCACCTTTTGCACCGACCGAGTATCTTTTCTTGGCTATGTTGTTACTCCACAGGGAATTGAAGTTGATAAAGCCAAGATTGAAGCTATTGAGAGTTGGCCGCAGCCCAAAACGGTCACACAAGTGCGGAGTTTTCTTGGACTCTCTGGTTTCTATAGGCGTTTTGTGAGAGATTTCAGCACCATTGCTGCACCTCTCAACGAGCTTACAAAGAAGGATGTGCCTTTTGTTTGGGGTACCGCACAGGAAGAAGCCTTCACGGTATTGAAAGATAAGTTGACACATGCTCCTTTACTCCAACTTCCTGATTTTAATAAGACTTTTGAGCTTGAATGTGATGCTAGTGGAATTGGATTAGGAGGTGTGTTATTACAAGATGGCAAACCTGTTGCAGACATTTCTGAAAAATTGAGTGGGCCTAGTCTGAATTATTCTACTTATGATAAAGAACTATATGCTCTTGTTCGGACTTTAGAAACATGGCAACATTATTTATGGCCCAAAGAATTTGTTATACATTCTGATCATGAATCTTTGAAACATATTAAAAGTCAAGCTAAACTGAATCGTAGACATGCTAAATGGGTTGAATTCATTGAAACTTTCCCTTATGTCATTAAGCACAAGAAGGGTAAAGAAAATGTTATTGCTGATGCATTGTCTCGTCGCTATACTATGCTGTCACAACTTGACTTCAAAATATTTGGTTTGGAGACCATCAAAGATCAATATGTGCATGATGCTGATTTTAAAGATGTTTTGCAGAATTGTAAAGAAGGAAGAACCTGGAACAAGTTTGTCGTTAATGATGGATTTGTGTTCCGTGCTAACAAGCTATGCATTCCAGCTAGCTCTCTTCGTCTTTTGTTGTTGCAGGAGGCGCATGGAGGAGGATTAATGGGAAACTTTGGCGTGAATAAGACGGAGGACGTACTTGCTACACATTTCTTTTGGCCAAAGATGAGACGGGATGTTGAGCATTTTGTTGCTCGCTGCACTACATGTCAAAAAGCTAAGTCACGACTCAATCCTCATGGTTTATATATGCCTTTGCCTGTACCTAGTGTTCCTTGGGAGGATATATCTATGGACTTTGTTTTAGGTTTACCTCGAACAAAGAAGGGGAGGGATAGCATATTTGTTGTCGTGGATAGATTCTCAAAAATGGCACACTTTATACCATGTCATAAAAGCGATGATGCTGTTAATGTTGCTGATTTGTTCTTTCGTGAAATTATTCGTTTGCATGGTGTGCCAAATACTATTGTTTCAGATCGTGATACTAAATTTCTTAGCCACTTTTGGAAATGTTTATGGGCTAAGTTGGGGACTAAACTGCTTTTTAGTACTACTTGTCACCCCCAAACTGATGGACAAACTGAAGTAGTCAATAGAACATTGTCTACTATGCTTAGGGCTGTTTTGAAGAATAATAAGAAAATGTGGGAAGAATGCTTGCCTCATATTGAGTTTGCTTATAATCGTTCATTGCATTCTACTACTAAGATGTGCCCTTTTGAAATTGTGTATGGTTTCCTACCTCGTGCACCTATTGATTTGTTGCCTCTTCCATCTTCGGAGAAGGTTAATTTTGATGCTAAACAACGTGTTGAATTGATCTTAAAAATGCATGAGTTAACTAAGGAAAACATTGAGCGTATGAATTCTAAATATAAACTTGCTGGAGATAAGGGTAGAAAACATGTTGTGTTTGCACCTGGAGATCTTGTTTGGTTACATTTGCGTAAGGATAGATCTCCTGATTTGCGCAAATCAAAGCTAATGCCACGTGCTGATGGTCCTTTTAAGGTGTTAGAGAAAATAAATGGTAATGCATATAAACTTGAGCTGCCTGTAGATTTTGGGGTTAGTCCCACTTTTAACATTGCAGATTTGAAGCCTTATTTGGGTGAGGGAGATGAGCTTCGTCGAGGACGACTTCATTTCAAGAAGGGGAGGATGATGAGGACATCAATACCATTGTTACACCCACAGCCCCTGCTGCTATACATACTGGACCAATTACTAGAGCTCGCGCACGCCAATTAAATTACCAGGTACTTTCGTTTCTTGGTAATGATTCTAATGTTCATGAGAATATGATGTTGCCTAAATTGGATACATTTGTTTTGCTTACAAATGAAGGGCCTAGCTTGGAGAAGGATGAACGTTGGAGCAAGAACAAGCATGGAGATGATGGCATGCGCAAGGGAGACAAGAATAGTGTTTCAAGTGATGATTTCAGGACTTTGAAGCCACCATAATGAGTGCATGAAGCCTTGGACGAAATATACAAGATGCTACTTCATAACTTCCGTCCAGAGGCTATTCTAGGTGTTGCGTCACCTTATTATTGGGCCAGGCCCATGTAATTTCGAAATACTTGAGTATAGGCTGTTTTTAGAGTCCGTATGTGTGGGGAAACAAGAGATAGGGTTGGTTTCGGACCCCTTCCCCAAGGGCCACGAAATTCCCCCCTCTTCCTCCATATATACAGCCCTTAGGGCGTCGTTTAGACTTTGGGTTTGTTTAGATTAAAAGTTCGCCACAGCTGCAACTTCGCGTACTTCGTTTGTGTTCAACGACCAGACAAAGGCGTCACAGAACCCCACCTTGATCAATAAAGCTTTCATCTTATATTCGCAATATCCAGATTGCAATCTCAGTTTCTTGCTTGTTCTTCGTTTGCTCGCAGGAAACAGACCCTCGTGGTCAGGTTGATGGTGCTCCGGCGTGGTCAATAACCTGTCGGAGTTGGTTTAGCGATTGCTAAGGCGCGACGTCATCGCACGTTCGTAGTCGGATCGTCAAAGTCGACTTCCACCAATGCGATATCCATCATCTCATCGAAAGACGGGACACCTTTGCCTCTATCAGATTCCCATTAACTATCATGATTTCTTCATGAGGACTTTGGCAAATGTTGCACTGTCGCCATTTGAATTGAAGCCCTATGCTCCTTGGATAATGAAATTCATCAAAACCAGGTCTTCAATTCACTACAAGGCAGATTTTCAGAATCACCTCAGCTTCTTGCCTCCTATTGAAGTCCTTGAAAGGAATATTTCTTCAGTTGATGAAAAAGGCAAAGCAGCTGTTATTCATGAAGGCACTCGTCCATTGGATGGTCAATTTTGTAAGACTCGATCTTACTCCACCAATCATGACTCTGCTACTCAAGATTCTGCTGCTAGAGCCCATGAGAAAAATCCTCAAGCCACTGCCCCACAAGTGATGGCTGATCATGAGCTTCTTCTAAGACTTCACCAGAAAGTCGATCACAATCACAAGTGGTTCAAGCCTCAATTTGGCTCAATTCTTCTGAACATGACTGTCACGCAGAACACTATGAAGAAGAATCATTATTATGTGGATGAAATCTCTGACCGCACTTGGGCCATACTTTCTCATCTTTACAGTGATGAAGACCTGAAGCAGATGGACTTTCAACAGAACTTTGAGTGCTCAAATCCTCCCTCGAAGAAATTCAAGAAGGTCAAAGTTACTCACCTAGTCACAAGTTCATATTCTTCATCGCGTGAGACAGATGAAGCTGAGATCTCGACGACATTGCGGCAGGTCCTACAATGACAAACGACCCCGACAACGTTGGCGCTCCTCCATCGACCTCATGATGATATTCTTCAGGGGAATTAGTCCTCAAGTTTCGTCCCTTTTGGTCAATTGATAACAAAGGGGGAGAAATTTGAGTTAGTCTTCAAGCGGGTCTGAAGAGTTTGTTGGTTGAGTTGTAAACTTAAGTCTGATGGTGGTTTGATACTTTTGACCTACTCTCTGCATGCTTATTTCCTCAAGTACCTTAATGCACGCATGTTGAATTAAGTCAGACAGCATTTTCCGTCATGCATTTCAAATTCTTCATACTATATGTTAAATGCGTGAAAGGATTACAAGATATAGGGGGAGATCTCCATGATTTTATTCTACAATGTGCTTCTGCTATTGAAAGCAAATTCCTCAAATATGCACATCTTCAGGGGGAGTTCTTCTATATCTTGCAATCAAATTCGTTAATATTAGTATTTACACTTCATATGTTTATCCCCATTGAAAACTTAACCTATTTGTCATCAATCACCAAAAAGAGGGAGATTGTAAATGCATCTAGTGCCGCTTACTGATTTTGGTGTATTGAAGACTTATAGGTTAAGGGCATGTGTTTATGAGTGTACACATGTTCTATAAGTCTCTGAGCAGTTTGATATTTCTAAAGAAAGTCGACCCCTAAAAATGAATGTCTTCATTTGAAGACTTTGAAAATGAGGAAATTGGTGTGACCTTGACTATATTGATATTGATACGAGGATTATAAAGCATGAAGACTTTTGTTTTCGTAGTTTCATTTTCCTTTCCTTGAGTCATAGGAAACAACGTACTGTTAAAGGGGGTCGAGGTAAAACTAAGGAAAAGTTTCCAAGTGATGCTCATCTCAAAGCTTACACATACCCAATCCTTTGAGTGAAGCGTTTGGAAATCCCAAACCGTTCAGCCAATTTCCTTAGTGACAGAGACGAAGATCTTCTGGTGTCTGAGGAATTTTTTCTGACTGAGGAGTTAGGAATTCACCAGTGTGGATTACCTACAAGTGAGGAACATGATAGCACTGAGGAATTTGAGAGCTAAAATTTTTGACCGTTGTTGTGCTACGCGCCAGCTGTCCCAAATATCTTTCCACCTAACGATCATATCATTGAAGGGCATTTATGTCTTATCATGTCGGGCTGCTCCCTGGCTATAAATTGCCACCCCCTCAACCACTAGCTGGTTGGCTGCTCCGTGAGAAACTGACACTTGTCATTTAGGGCATCCCATCCTCCGAGGTCTTTGAGAGAAAATCATCAGTGAGGAAAAACCCAAAACCCCAACACCTAAAACCCAAAGTGATTGAGCATCATTGAAGAGATTGTTCCTGTGTGGAACCAACGCTTGTTACCTTTGAAGAATGTGCATCTTCCAAATGGTTAGGCGTCAAGGTCTAGAGCATCCAAGAGGAATTGTGTATTGCCGAGTGACCAAGTCTGTGAAGGTTTGGAAGTCACCTGAAGACTTACCACGAGTGATTGGGCAAGGTCTGTGTGACCTTAGTTCAGGGAGAATATGGTAAGGACTATGTTTCATAGGGCTGTGTGTCTTTTGGTTTAAATACCAAGCTGCTCCAACCAGACATACAACTCTCACAAAAGTTGGAACTGGTCTACCAAATCACTGTCTTTACCGAGCTACTGGTTCTATTTCCTCAACCCTTTCATTTCCTCGTTCATGTGTTGATGAATTTGATCGTTACTGTTTGAAGACTTTGACTAAAGACTTTCTCAATTTCCTCGATCCTATTTCTTCAGTCACTTTGTCTTCTGCCTGCCTATCCTGTTTTCACGCTACATGTGCTCTGTGTATGTTTCATTTCATCATGATAGCACCTGAGTACTTATTCCGCTGCTTGTCCGTCACTTCGCAAATTCCTCAGTAGTATTTCCTGTTGGGGAACGTAGTATTTCAATTTTTTTGCCTACGATCACGCAAGATCTATCTAGGAGAAGCATAGCAATGAGCGGGAAGAGTGAGTCCACGTACCCTCGTAGACCGAAAGCGGAAGCGTTAAGTAACGCGGTTGAAGTAGTCGAACGTCTTCGCGATCCAACGGATCAAGTACCGAACGCACGGCACCTCCGCGATCTGCACACGTTCAGCTCAGTGACATCCCTCGTACTCTAGATCTAGCCGAGGCCGAGGGAGAGTTTCGTCAGCACGACGGCGTGTTGACGGTGATGATGAAGTTATTGATGCAGGGCTTGGCCTAAGCACTAGACAATATGACCGAGGTGGAAAACTGTGGAGGGGGCACCGCACATGGCTAAGAAATCAACTTGTGTGTCTATGGGGTGCCCCCCTCCCCCGTATATAAAGGAGGAGGGGAGGAGGAGGGCCGACCACAAGGGGCGGGCCCAAGGGGGGATTCTTACTCCTAGTAGGAGTAGGTTTCCCCCTTTCCTAGTCCAAGTAGGAGAAGAAGGAAGGAGTAGGAGAGGGAGAAGGAAAGAGGGGGGTGCCGCCCCCTAGCTAGTCCAATTCGGACCAGTCCATGGGGGGGGCGGCCTCCCCTTGCGGCCCTTCTCTCCTTTCCACTAAGGCCCATGAAGGCCCAATACTTCCCCCGGCGAATTCCCGCAACTCTCCGGTACTCCGAAAAATAACCAAACTACTCAGAACCTTTCCGATGTCCGAATATAGCCTTCTAATATATTGATCTTTACGTCTCGACCATTTCGAGACTCCTCGTCATGTACGTGATATCATTCGGGACTCCGAACAAACTTCGGTACATCAAATCACATAACTCATAATACAAATCGTCATTGAACGTTAAGCGTGCGGACCCTACGAGTTTGAGAACTATGTAGACATGACCGAGACACACCTCTGATCAATAACCAATAGCGGAACCTGGATGCTCATATTGGTTCCTACATATTCTACGAAGATCTTTATCGGTCAAACCGCATAACAACATACGTTGTTCCCTTTGTCATCGATATGTTACTTGCCCGAGATTCGATCGTCGGTATCATCATACCTAGTTCAATCTCGTTACCGGCAAGTCTCTTTTACTCGTTCCGTAATGCATCATCCCGCAACTAACTCATCAGTCACATTGCTTACAAGGCTTATAATGATGTGCATTAACGAGAGGGCCTAGAGATACCTCTCCGATACTTGGAGTGACAAATCCTAATCTCGATCTATACCAACCAAACAAACACCTTCGGAGACACCTGTAGAGCATCTTTATAATCACCCAGTTACGTTGTGACGTTTGATAGCACACAAGGTGTTCCTCCGGTATTCGGGAGTTGCATAATCTCATAGTCAGAGTGATGTAGGGTGGAACCCTATACGGCCGATCTTTCACGAAAGGAGCGGATCCCAACTAAGAACACGAAGAACACGAGGGGAAAACGAGGGAAAACACAAGAGGAACTCTCAAAACCAACAAGATATAGTCACACATATGCTAGATCCTCGAAACACAAAGGGGGATACACGATCCAAAGTCAACAACGGACGATACAAAGGGTAACCGGTTCTTCTCCGTGAGGAGGTCTTGATGGGGCCACCCAAGAGGGGGTCTTGAATCCGCTTGGGAGGATCTTCTCCGATGGAGGCGCGATCTCCGAGGAGAAGGTAACCAAGTGCATGAGCAAAGCTCTGACACAAACATGAGCTAATCCTTTGCTAACCCTAACTAGGAGGAGGGGGAGGTCTATTAATAGTCTTAGTGCAAAGGAGGGGCGATGTGGAGGGGTACATGGGCTTCGGCCCGAAACTGGACGCAGCCAGGGTCCGGACGTCCGTGAGGCGCCGGTCGTCTGGAGGCTCGCGGGTGTCCGGACGTCTGTAGATCTTCGGATTTCCGTAAGTTAGGTTATGTTGCCACGGCGTCGGACGTCCATAGGTGTCCGGTTGTCCGGTCGCCGGTCGTCCGGTCTTCCTCGGATTTCTGTAGATTCGGTTAAGTTGGCGTAGCGTCGGTCGTCCGGAGGGATTCGGTCGTCCGGAGCCAGGGAGTTGTCGTACGTCCGGGCCTGGTCGGATGTCCGGCCGCTGTAGCATTCGGTGGCCTGGCTTCCTTGGGTTAGCGTGGCCTTCAGTGGTCGGACGTCCGGGCTGGGCTGGTCGTCCGGAGCCTGTAGCTTCCGTGACGGCTTTTCTTCTTGTCCCTCGCACTTGGTGTCCTCGCCGTCTTGTCCATTGGATGTAGATGTTCCATGGCTTTCCTCCAAGTACCTAAGCACACATAGTGTTTCCGTTTGAGGTAGTAGCCATGTCTCATGTGTCGAAAGTGGTAGTTCGGAAAGGAGCGAGTTCACCTTATCTTCAATAGCCTTGGCTCGGGCTCTTGTCATTGGTCCAAGTAGTGTCGTTGGAGGTGTAGATGCGTCCATGGGGATGATCATGGGATGCTCCGCATCATCTCCCCTCCCTTGGGAAATATCCGACCTCGGATCGAAATCCTCATCACCATGGTATGGCGAGAGATCTTTGACGTTGAAGGTGCCGTTGACGTTGTACTTGTCGCGCGGGAGGTCGATCTTGTATGCGTTGTTGTTGTAGCGTGCTAGCACCTTGAAGGGACCATCCACTGGTGGTAGAAGTTTGGACTTGCGTTCGTTGGGGAAGCGGTCCTTGCGAAGGTGTAGCCACACAAGATCGCCAATGTTGAAGATCATGGGTTGCTTGTTGACGTTCAGCTTGGTCGCAAGTCGTTGTACTTGACGCTCGATGGTGTGCCTTGTATCTTCATGCATCTTCTTGAGGTAGTTCAGTCGGGTGCTCGCGTCCATGTTGATGCGCTCTTGTAGTGGTAGAGGAAGGATGTCCAAAGGGGACAACGGGTTGAATCCGTAGACGACCTCGAAAGGGGACTTGCCGGTTGTTGAGTGTCTTGCGCGGTTGTAGGCGTACTCGGCGATCGGTAGGCACTCCTCCCACTCCTTAATGTTCTTCTTGATTAGCACGCAGAGAAGAGTGGAGAGCGTGCGGTTCGTCACCTCCGTTTGGCCGTCGGTTTGTGGATGGTATGCCGTGGAGAATAGTAGCTTGATTCCGAGCTTGGCGCATAAGGTCTTCCAAAAGTAACTCAAGAACTTGACGTCGCGGTACGAGACAATCGTCTTTGGCACTCCATGAATTCGTAAGATTTCCCTACAAAAGAGATTGGCAACATATGAAGCATCGTCTATCTTGTTGCAAGGAATGAAATAAGCCATTTTGGAGAATCGGTCCACAACAACAAAAACGGAATCCTTGCCATTTCGAGTTCTAGGCAAACCAAGCACAAAATCCATGCTAATATCTTCCCATGGTTGATACGGAATTGGAAGAGGCATATATAGGCCATGAGATTGAGCTTTAGACTTAGCTTTGCAACATGTAGAGCATCGGTTGGTGAAGCGGTTGATGTCGCGAAACATCTTGGGCCAAAAATAGTTCTTGGAGAGCGTAGAAAGTGTCTTGTCATGTCCAAAATGTCCCATTAGTCCACCTCCATGAGATTCTTGCAAAAGCAACAAACGAAGAGAAGACTCGGGGATGCATAGTTTGCTATCTCTCATAAGATAACCATCTTTAATGTAATAGCGTTCCCAAGATGTGTGTGTCAAACATTTGGCATACGGAATTGCAAAAGTAGGATCATGCTCATACAAGTCTTTTATGTGCTCAAAGCCAATGACATTCAATTCAAGTTGAGTAACAAGCATGCATATACGGGAAAGCGCATCCGCCACAACATTTCCCTTACCTTTAATATACTTTATGACATAAGGAAAAGACTTAATAAATTCACTCCACTTAGCATGACGCTTGTTCAACTTAGTTTGACCCTTAAGGTATTTAAGCGTTTCATGATCAGTATGGATGATAAATTCATGAGGGCGGAGGTAATGTTCCCATTCACGCAAAACTCGCACTAAAGCATATAGCTCTTTGTCACAGATGGGACAATTGAGTTGCGCTCCGGAAAGTTTCTCACTAAAATATGCTATGGGGCGCTTCTCTTATGTGAACACACCTCTTATGCCATTACCACTAGCATCGCAATGAATTTCAAAAGGTTTGTCAAAGTTGGGTAATGCAAGCACGGGAGCATGAGTAACCAAATTCTTAAACTCATTGAAAGCGGTGTCTTGGGATGTTCCCCAAACAAACTGTGCATTTTTCTTACTCAAAGCATGCAAAGGTGAAGCAATGGTGCTAAAATCCTTCACAAATCGACGGTAGAAACCGGCTAAACCAAGGAAACTACGCACTTGTTGCAAATTGGTTGGTTGGGGCCAAGTTTTAATAGCATTGATCTTAGATTCATCAACATGAACACCCTTAGAAGATACTACAAAACCCAAGAAATCAAGCTTATCAACACCAAAGAGGCATTTTTCCATATTAGCATAAATTTGCTCTTTTCGAAGAGTTTGTAGCACGGTTCGAAGGTGGGTGTCATGCTCTTTTAGAGATTTGCTAAAAACAAGGATATCATCGAAGTAGACAACAACAAATTCACCAATATAAGGTCGAAACACATAATGCATAAGACGCATGAAAGTACCAGGTGCTTCCGATAAACCCACAGGCATGACAAACCACTCATACAAACCAAATTTTGTTTTGAAAGCGGTTTTCCATTCATCACCCTCTTGTATGCGTATCTGATAGTAACCACTTTTAAGATCAATTTTGGAAAAGATAGTGGCACCGCTAAGTTCATCAAGCATATCATCAAGGCGTGGAATGGGGTACCTATAGCGAACGGTGATAGCATTGATAGTCTACAATCGGAACACATGCGAAAGCTACCGTCTCTTTTTGGCACAAGAATGACCGGAACGGCACAAGGACTCAAACTTTCACGCACATGTCCATGGTCTATGAGATGCTTTACTTGCCTTTGTATTTCTTTGGTTTCTTCGGGGTTGACTCGGTAGGGAGCCTTGTTTGGAAGTGGCGCTCCGGGGATGAGGTCGATGCGGTGCTCGATGCCTCGTAGTGGAGGTAGACCTGGAGGTAGCTCGTTGGGGAAAACAGCTTGGAATTCATGCAACAAAGAAGATAACACTAAAGGTAAATCGCGAGAGGTGTTACCTTTTGGTGCCTTGTCCTTGCACAATAGGACATAGTGTAGGACACTTGATGGGTTCTCACACACTTCTCTCATCTCATGTTTGGTGGCAAATAGAACTAAGTTTTTCTTGTCGCTCATCGTGGAGGCACTCAATTTGGGCTTGTGGCGCTCACTCTCTTTTTGGTGGTTCCCTCTCTCACTATTCTCTCAATGATGGATGGCTTGATTTTCGACGATCACTTGGCTTGGAGACATAGGGCGTAGCACATACTCCTTCCCTTTCATCTTGAAGCTATAGTGGTTTGTACGACCATTGTGGATGACACCTCGGTCATATTGCCATGGCCGTCCAAGAAGGAGGTGGCAAATGGTCATTGGAATGACATCACACTCCAAAGTGTCTTCGTAAGCTCCGATTTTGAAGGAGACTTGTACCCTATGCTCGACTTGGATGGTGCCGTTGTCGTTTAGCCATTGAACCTTGTAGGGGTGCGGGTGCTTCTTCTTGGCCAATTGGACTTTGGAGCAAAGTTCTTCGCTTGCTAAGTTATGGCAACTCCCTCCATTGATGATGACCTTGACGGACCTTCCATTGATTCCGGCCTTGGTGTGGAAGATATGGCATCTTTGGTCTTTGTCTTGTTGATGTTGAAGAGTCAAGACCTTGGAGACAACGAGAGCGGGACTTGAATCTTCGTCACAAAAGACTTGATCATCTTCATCGTCGTTGTTCACTTGTCGGTGCATGACCACTTGCTCAAGGGCTTCCATTTCTCCTTCACTCATTGAGTCATAGGTTCCGTCGTTGTTGAGGATCATGGTGCGCTTGTTTGTGCACTCAAAGGACTTGTGGCCTCGGCCTCCGCATGTGAAGCATTTGAAGGAACTTGTCTTGATGGTCTCATCGGTTGGGGTAGATGATGAAGAAGCTTTCGGCTTATAGTTGCTTGTAGTAGGAGGACGACTTGAGCTTGTCGAATTTTTCTTGTAACTTGACTTGTCGCCATTGCTCGTAGATGGTTTGGTTGAGGTAGAAGGTATTTGAGTCCTTGAAGAGTCCTTGAAGCTTGATTGTTGGAGAAGCCATAGGACTTGGATGAAAACTTGGCGTACTTGAGGTCATCTTGCACTTGGCGTTCCGCTTTTGTAGCTTGATGCACTAGCTCGATGAGGTTCGAGTATGGTTGGAAGTCGGCGATCTTCTTGATAGGATGGTTGAGTCCATTCAAGAAACGTGCCATAGTTTGCTCATCATCTTCCGTGACATTGACTCTTATCATGGCAATCTCCAATTCCTTGTAGTACTCTTCAACGCTCTTGGTTCCTTGCTTGAGTAGTTGGAGTTTCTTGAAAAGGTCGCGGTTGTAGTAGTTTGGCACGAATCGTGCTCTCATGACATCCTTCATTTGCGCCCAAGTAGTGATGGGTGGTTCACCTCATGCCTCTCGGCGCTCAATGACTTGTTCCCACCAAATGAGGACGTAGTCTTGGAATTCAAGGGATGCCATCGCGATCTTCTTCTCTTCTTCGTAGTTGTGTGATAGAGGCAAAGGTGTCCCGATGTTTCGATGAGATGGTGGCTATCCTTTTCTGTGGGAGTCGACCTTGACGATCCGACTACGAACGTGCGAGACGTCGCGCCTTAGCAATCGCTAAACCAACTTCCGAGGGTTATTGACCATGCCGGAGCACGATCAACCTGACCACGAGGGCATGTTTTCTGCGAGCAAATGAAGAACAAGCAAGAAACTAAGATTGCAATCTGGATATTGCGAATATAAGAGGAAAGCTTTATTAATGAAGGTGGGGTTTTGTGACGCCTTGGTCTGGTCGTTGAACTCAAACGAAGTACGCGAAGTTGCAGCTATGGCAAACTTTTAATCTAAACAAAAACCAAAGTCTAAACGGTGCCCTAAGGGCTGTATATATGGAGGAAGAGGGGGGAATTTCGTGGCCCTTGGGGAAGGGGTTTGAAACCAACCCTATCTCTTGTTTCCCCACACATACGAACTTTAAAAACAACCTATACTTATGTATTTCGAAATTGCATGGGCCTGGCCCAATAATAAGGTGACGCAGCACCTAGAATAGCCTCTGGACGAAGTTTATGAAGTGGCATCTTGTATATTTTGTCCAAGGCTTCATGAACTCATTATGGTGGCTTCAAAGTCCTGAAATCATCACTTGTAACTCCGCTCTTGTTCCCCTTGCGCATGCCATCAACTCCATGCTTGTTCTTGCTCCAATGTTCATCCCTCTTATCCATGCCAGGCCCTTCATTTGTAAGCAATACAAATGTATCCAATTTAGGCAGCATCATATTCTCATGAACATTAGAATCATTACCAAGAAACGAAAGTACCTGATAATTTAATTGGCGTGCGCGAGCTCTAGTAATTGGTCCAGTATATGTAGTAGTAGGGGCTATGGGTGTAACAATGGTATTGATGTCCTCATCATCCTCCCCTCCTTGAAATGAAGTTGTCCTCGACGGAAACTCATCTTCCTCACCCAAATAAGGCTTCAAATCTGCAATATTAAAAGTGGGACTAACCCCAAAATCTGCAGGCAGCTCAAGTTTATATGCATTATCATTTATTTTCTCTAACACCTTAAAAGGACCATCAGCATGTGGCATTAGCTTTGATTTGCGCAAATTAGGAAACCAATCCTTACGCAAATGTAACCAAACAAGATCTCCTTCGTCTCCTCTGGATTGGTACGGTATGGTGCACGGTTGGGTAGCGATGCACCGGGAATTAAGTCAATTTGATGCTCAATCCCTTGAATAGGTGGTAATCCCGGTGGCACGTCTTGTGGGAAGACGTCAGCGAACTCCTGCAAAATGTTAGTGACAGCAGGGGGCAAAGAGGAAGGCACGTCCTCGAATGAAAATAATGCCTCTTTGCACACAAAAGCATAGCAAACAGATTTGCTAAAATCTAGCTCATCAATATCAGATTTGGTGGCAAGTAAACATGCACTTTTCAATTTAATTTCAGAAGCAACACTAGATGGTTTATTATTAGGCTTCATTTGTTGCTCAAATTCTTTTGCCACAATCTGATTTTCACTCTTATTTTTCTCCTGTTTTGCTTTATTAGCTCTATTAATATCATCTTTCAAAATGGAACCAGGAGTCATAGGAAGCAAAGTAATATTTTTATCCTTATGAACAAGAGTATACTGATTGTTTCTACCATGGTGTACAGAATTTTTATCAAATTGCCATGGTCTACCAAGTAATAAGGAACATGCTTGCATAGGTACCACATCACAATCAACATAATCAGCATATGTAGAGATACTAAAATGCACACGAACAATATGTGTTACCTTAACCTTGCCGCTGTTGTTGAACCATTGGATGTAGTAAGGATGTGGATGTGGTCTTGTGGTGAGAGATAGCTTCTCCACCATCTCCATGCTAGCCAAGTTGTTGCAACTCCCTCCATCTATGATCACGCGAACAGAACGTTCTTTCACAACTCCCTTTGTATGGAACAAATTATGCCTCTGATTTTGCTCAGCTTGCGTAACCTGCACACTCAAAACACGTTGAGCAACTAAACATTCATACCTGTCATCATCTTCAGGATCCATGTATTGCGTCTCATGATCAGAATCGTCTCCACCGTGTTCTTCACGTGTAATAAGAGCCAAAGTCTCCTCATCATAGTTAGTAGCGGACTGATACCCACCATCCTCAGTAGCAATCATGACACGCTGAGATTTGCATTCTCTCGCAAAATGTCCTCTTCCCTTACAACGACGACAAATGATATCACTAGTGTGCCCTGTTGACGCCATGGAAGAAGAAGAGCTCTGTGAAGGCCCGGAAGGTGTGCTCTTGGCAGATAGTGGTGGTTGTGCCTGCTTTCTTGTATCACGGTTGGAGGTGGCACCTAAAGGAGGTGAAGGTGCAGTGGAAGTAGATGATGCACGTGGTGTCCATGATGAAGGTCGACCTGCAGAAAAGTTAGTTCACGTGAATGCCTGTCGATCCTACACTTCACGTTCAGCTTTACAAGCAAGATGGAATAAACAAGTGATATTATTATAATCCTTATACTCTAGAATGGTCTGAATCTCTCTATTTAATCCACCCATAAAACGTGCAAGCATAGCTTCATTCTCCTCAACAATACCACATCTAATCAAGCCAGTTTGTAATTCCAGATAATATTCTTCTACAGAATTTTTTCCTTGTCTTAAGCGCTGTAATTTTTGAAGTAATTCACATTGATAATATGGTGGAACCCAACGAGTACGCATAGCAGTTTTCAACGCAGCCCAAGTAGCTGGAACAGGATATAATCTACAATGTTCAGACCACCAAACACATGCAAAGCTAGTGAAAGCACAAACAGCAGCAGGAACACGTCTCTCCTCAGGATATTGTAAACATATAAATCGTTGTTCAGTTTCTAACTCCCAAGTAAGATATATATCAGGAACATATCTACCCTCAAATGGTGGAATATTCAATTTCAGTTTAGGGAGATGGTCATGATCTCGTACCTGAGGGGGAGCCCTAACATTGCCATTATTTGCATGTGGACGACCTGGTGGTTGTGGTGCTGGTGGGTGCACGTAGTTCTGATTTTGATAAACCTCATCCTCGTAATCTCCCGCATAATCATCCTCCTCCACATCAGCAGCAGGAGCCACAGAAGTATCAACAGCAGCACCAGCAGTTTGGCCAGGCTGAAGAGGGACACGGCTCGCTCGGCGGAGGGCTGTTTCCCGATGTGGAGGTAGTCGTCGTCGTCGTCGTCGTTGTTGTTGTTGTTGTTGTTGTTGTTGTTGTTGTTGTTGTTGTTGTTGTTGTTGCAGAGGTGCAGCCGGTGGTGGAAGACGCGCAAGCAGTTCATTAAATCTGTTATCAAGCTTTGTTTCGAACGTCTTCTCAAGGCCAGTGATCTTCTCCATGGCCTCTTCAAAATTGTTCAGCACATCTTGCACCTGTTCAGTCATCATTTGCTGAAACTTATCATGAAGCTCCTTGTTCGTTAAGTTCTCCCAGTCAATCTCGTCGGCTTGTGATCCTGGCATGGTTAGCAGCAATAGAAACACACAAAAATATGATCCTATAGACTACTAACAAGTGGTGGTGGTGGTGGGTGTCACAAATCCGTCAAGCAAATCTCAAATTCTTACCAATTCTTACCCAGCAGCAGGCGGTGATCGGCAACCGATGTAGTCAAAACTCTCAAAGCTTGGATAGAGCGATTACCAGGGAGAGTCAAACGCACGATGTAGATGTATGTGGAGCTGGGAAGGCTTATAATATGGTAGCAACAAGGGTCAGCAATAATCAATTCAGAGATGCAAAGTTGAATAAACGCTCAACGACGGTACTGTGCTGGTCCTAGGCTAGACCGTGCTAGAGGCGCGAGCCTAGAACACTAACAAAATCACGGCGCTGCACGTAAACAAGGGAAAAAGCACACTCTAGAATTTTTTCTTTTTCGCTTTTTTATTGCGCTCCTCTTTTTTTTGCGAAAAAACCACTATAATGGCGAGTGCCTCAAAACTCTTCCCAGGTCAAACTGACAGGATGGGCACAAAAAAAATTTGACTATTTTTTTCGGAAATCAGGGCAGCGATGACGAAAAAGTGCGACAAAAAATCACTATGATGGCGAGTGTCTCAAAAGACTCAGAAAAGCCTAAAAATAGGATAGGGAAAAATATTTTTGGTCGCCGAAATTTTGGCCTAAAAACTGCCCGGGGGTCTCCAGACTTTTTTATTTATTTTATTTTTCCGAGACCTACTCCGGCAAGGAAACACAAAACGAAAACTAGATGGATCTCGAAAACAAACCTAATATGAAAACAACTCGGATTAGTGGTGGATATATGGTGGTAGGATATGGCAGCGGTGGTGGTAATGGTAGCAGTGGTGGTATATGGATACGGATCGGTGGTGGTATATGGATACGGATTGGTGGTGGTATATGGATACGGATTCAGAGCGGTGGCGGATAAGCAATGGTGGTAGAGGGCAAGGCGATGATGCTGGTGCGACGGCGGCGTGACAACTTATGACCAGAACTCGAAACTCTAAAAGACTAGACTCTAAGACCAGCAAGTTGACACGACGATGCAACCGCAAATTCAACAAAGCAAAAACCCTAAAAAGATTATGCAAAGGCTCAGATTGGTTCGGATATGATGAACTAACCCTAATTTTTTTGTGGCTTTTTCGTGGACTGTAGGTATGAAGAACAGACTCGATCTAAACTACGAAAAACTGTAAAATCTCACCGAGCAACCTGAAAACTGATACCACTTGATAGAGGCAAAGGTGTCCCGTCTTTCGATGAGATGGTGGCTTTCGTTTTGGAGGAAGTCGACTTTGACGATCCGACTACGAACGTGCGAGGACGTCGCGTCTTAGCAATCGCTAAACCAACTCCGAGAGGTTATTGACCACGCCGGAGCATGATCAACCTGACCACGAAGGTCTGTTTCCTGCAGGCAAACGAAGAACAAGCAAGAAACTAAGATTGCAACCTGGATATTGCGAATATAAGAGGAAAGCTTTATTGATCAAGGTGGGGTTCTGTGACGCCTTTGTCTGGTCGTTGAACACAAACGAAGTATGCGAAGTTGCAGCTATGGTGAACTTTTAATCTAAACAAAACCCAAAGTCTAAACGTGCCCTAAGGGCTGTATATATGGAGGAAGAAGGGGGAATTTCGTGGCACTTGGGGAAGGGGTCCGAAACCAACCCTATCTCTTGTTTCCCCACACACACGGACTCTAAAAACAGCCTATACTATGTATTTCGAAATTACATGGGCCTGGCCCAATAATAAGGTGATGCATCACCTAGAATAGCCTCTGGACAAAATTTATGAAGTGGCATCTTGTATATTTCGTCCAAGGCTTCATGCACTCATTATGGTGGCTTCAAAGTCCTGAAATCATCACTTGTAACTCTGTTCTTGTTCCCCTTGCGCATGCCATCATCTCCATGCTTGATCTTGCTCCAATGTTCATGCTTCTTCCAATCTAGGCCCTTCATTTGTAAGCAAAACAAAAGTATGCAATTTAGGCAGCATCATATTCTCATGAACATTAGAATCATTACAAAGAAACGAAAGTACCTGGTAATTTAATTGGCGTGCGCGAGCTCTAGTAATTGGTCCATTATATGTAATAGTAGGGGCTGTGGGTGTAACAATGGTATTGATGTCCTCATCAGTAAGGGAAGAGGACATTTTGCGAGAGAATGCAAATCTCAGCGTGTGATGATTGCTACTCAGGATGGTGGGTATGAGTCCGCTAGTGATTATGATGAGGAGACTTTGGCTCTTATTACACATGAAGAACACGGTGGAGATGATTCTGATCATGAGACGCAATACATGGCTGCTGAAGATGCTGACAGGTATGAATGTTTGGTTGCTCAACATGTTTTGAGTGTGCAGGTTACACAAGCCGAGCAAAATCAGAGGCATAATTTGTTCCATACAAAGGGAGTTGTGAAGGAACGTTCTATTCGCGTCATCATAGATGGAGGGAGTTGCAACAACTTGGCTAGCATGGAGATGGTGGAGAAGCTATCTCTCACCACAAGACCACATCCACATCCTTACTACATCCAATGGTTGAACAACAACAGTAAGGTTAAGGTAACACGTACTGTTCGTGTGCATTTTAGTATCTCTACATATGCTGATTATGTTGATTGTGATGTGGTCCCTATGCAAGCATGTTCCTTATTACTTCGTAGACCATGGCAATTTGATACAAATTCTGTACACCATGGTAGAAACAATCAGTATACTCTTGTTCATACGGATAAAAATATTACTTTGCTTGCTACGACTCCTGATTCCATTTTGAAAGATGATATTAATAGAGCTAATAAAGCAAAACAGGAGAAAAATAAGAGTGAAAATCAGATTGTGGCAAAAGAATTTGAGCAACAAATGAAGCCTAATAATAAACCATCTAGTGTTGCTTCTGAAATTAAATTGAAAAGTGCATGTTTACTTGCCACCAAATCTGATATTGATGAGCTAGATTTTAGCAAATATGTTTGCTATGCTTTTGTGTGCAAAGAGGCATTATTTTCATTCGATGCCTTCCTCTTTGCCCCCTGCTGTCACTAACTTATTGCAGGAGCTCGCTGACATCTTCCCACAAGACGTGCCCCCGGGATTACCACCTATTCGAGGGATTGAGCATCAAATTGACTTAATTCCCGGTGCATCGCTACCCAACCGTGCACCATACTGTACCAATCCAGAGGAGACGAAGGAGATTATGCGTCAAGTACAGGAGCTGCTCGACAAAGGTTATATACGCGAATCTCTTAGTCCTTGTGATGTTTCTATTATACTAGTGCCTAAAAAGGATGGTACGTCGCGTATGTGTGTTGATTGTAGAGGCATTAATAATATTACTATTCGTTATCGTCATCCTATTCCTAGGCTAGATGATATGCTTGATGAATTGAGTGGCTCTACAATATTCTCCAAAGTCGATTTGCGTAGTGGATACCATCAAATTCGAATGAAATTGGGAGATGATTGGAAAACAGCATTTAAAACTAAGTTTGGTTTATATGAGTGGTTAGTCATGCCTTTTGGGTTAACTAATGCACCTAGTACTTTCATGAGACTAATGAACGAAGTTTTACGTGCTTTCATTGGACGATTTGTGGTAGTCTATTTTGATGATATACTGATTTATAGCAAATCTTTGGAAGAACATTTGGAACATTTACGTGCTGTTTTTATTGCTCTATGTGATGCACGTTTGTTTGGTAACCTTGGGAAGTGCACCTTTTGCACCGACCGAGTATCTTTTCTTGGCTATGTTGTTACTCCACAGGGAATTTGATAGAGGCAAAGGTGTCCCGTCTTTCGATGATATGATGGATATCGCTTTGATGGAAGTCGACTTTGACGATCCGACTACGAACGTGCGAGGACGTCGCGCCTTAGCAATCGCTAAACCAACTCCGAGAGGTTATTGACCACGCCGGAGCACGATCAACCTGACCACGAGGGTCTATTTCCTGCGAGCAAACGAAGAACAAGCAAGAAACTGAGATTGCAATCTGGATATTGCGAATATAAGATGAAAGCTTTATTGATCAAGGTGGGGTTCTGTGACGCCTTTGTCTGGTCGTTGAACACAAACGAAGTACGCGAAGTTGCAGCTATGGCGAACTTTTAATCTAAACAAAACCCAAAGTCTAAACGACGCCCTAAGGGCTGTATATATGGAGGAAGAGGGGGGAATTTCGTGGCCCTTGGGGAAGGGGTCCGAAACCAACCCTATCTCTTGTTTCCCCACACATACGGACTCCAAAAACAACCTATACTATGTATTTCGAAATTACATGGGCCTGGCCCAATAATAAGGTGATGCATCACCTAGAATAGCCTCTGGACAAAATTTAGGAAGTGGCATCTTGTATATTTCGTCCAAGGCTTCATTCACTCCTTATGGTGGCTTCAAAGTCCTGAAATCATCACTTGTAACTCTATTCTTGTTCCCCTTGCGCATGCCATCAACTCCATGCTTGTTCTTGCTCCAATGTTCATCCTTCTCCAAGCTAGGCCCTTCATTTGTAAGCAAAACAAAAGTATCCAATTTAGGCAGCATCATATTCTCATGAACATTAGAATCATTACCAAGAAACGAAAGTACCTGGTAATTTAATTGGCGTGCGCGAGCTCTAGTAATTGGTCCATTATATGTAATAGTAGGGGCTGTGGGTGTAACAATGGTATTGATGTCCTCATCAGTAAGGGAAGAGGACATTTTGCGAGAAAATGCAAATCTCAGCGTGTGATGATTGCTACTGAGGATGGTGGGTATGAGTCCGCTAGTGATTATGATGAGGAGACTTTGGCTCTTATTACACATGAAGAACACGGTGGAGATGATTCTGATCATGAGACGCAATACATGGCTGCTGAAGATGCTGACAGGTATGAATGTTCTGTTGCTCAACATGTTTTGAGTGTGCAGGTTACACAAGCCGAGCAAAATCAGAGGCATAATTTGTTCCATACAAAGGGAGTTGTGAAGGAACGTTCTATTCGCGTCATCATAGATGGAGGGAGCTGCAACAACTTGGCTAGCATGGAGATGGTGGAGAAGCTATCTCTCACCACAAGACCACATCCACATCCTTACTACATCCAATGGTTCAACAACAACGGGAAGGTTAAGGTAACACGTACTGTTCGTGTGCATTTTAGTATCTCTACATATGCTGATTATGTTGATTGTGATGTGGTCCCTATGCAAGCATGTTCCTTATTACTTCGTAGACCATGGCAATTTGATACAAATTCTGTACACCATGGTAGAAACAATCAGTATACTCTTGTTCCTAAGGATAAAAATATTACTTTGCTTCCTATGACTCCTGATTCCATTTTGAAAGATGATATTAATAGAGCTAATAAAGCAAAACAGGAGAAAAATAAGAGTGAAAATCAGATTGTGGCAAAAGAATTTGAGCAACAAATGAAGCCTAATAATAAACCATCTAGTGTTGCTTCTGAAATTAAATTGAAAAGTGCATGTTTACTTGCCACCAAATCTGATATTGATGAGCTAGATTTTAGCAAATCTGTTTGCTATGCTTTTGTGTGCAAAGAGGCATTATTTTCATTCGATGCCTTCCTCTTTGCCCCCTGCTGTCACTAACTTATTGCAGGAGCTCGCTGACATCTTCCCACAAGACGTGCCCCCGGGATTACCACCTATTCGAGGGATTGAGCATCAAATTGACTTAATTCCCGGTGCATCGCTACCCAACCGTGCACCATACCGTACCAATCCAGAGGAGACGAAGGAGATTATGCGTCAAGTACAGGAGCTGCTCGACAAAGGTTATATACGCGAATCTCTTAGTCCTTGTGATGTTTCTATTATACTAGTGCCTAAAAAGGATGGTACGTCACGTATGTGTGTTGATTGTAGAGGCATTAATAATATTACTATTCGTTATCGTCATCCTATTCCTAGGCTAGATGATATGCTTGATGAATTGAGTGGCTCTACAATATTCTCCAAAGTCGATTTGCGTAGTGGATACAGTCAAATTCGTATGAAATTGGGAGATGATTGGAAAACAGCATTTAAAACTAAGTTTGGTTTATATGAGTGGTTAGTCATGCCTTTTGGGTTAACTAATGCACCTAGTACTTTCATGAGACTAATGAACGAAGTTTTACGTGCTTTCATTGGACGATTTGTGGTAGTCTATTTTGATGATATACTGATTTATAGCAAATCTTTGGAAGAACATTTGGAACATTTACGTGTTGTTTTTATTGCTCTACGTGATGCACGTTTGTTTGGTAACCTTGGGAAGTGCACCTTTTGCACCGACCGAGTATCTTTTCTTGGCTATGTTGTTACTCCACAGGGAATTTGATAGAGGCAAAGGTGTCCCGTCTTTCGATGAGATGATGGATATCGCTTTGATGGAAGTCGACTTTGATGATCCGACTACGAACGTGCGAGGACGTCGCGCCTTAGCAATCGCTAAACCAACTCCGAGAGGTTATTGACCACGCCGGAGCACGATCAACCTGACCACGAGGGTCTGTTTCCTGCGAGCAAACGAAGAACAAGCAAGAAACTGAGATTGCAATCTGGATATTGCGAATATAAGATGAAAGCTTTATTGATCAAGGTGGGGTTCTGTGACGCCTTTGTCTGGTCGTTGAACACAAACGAAGTACGCGAAGTTGCAGCTATGGCGAACTTTTAATCTAAACAAAACCCAAAGTCTAAACGACGCCCTAAGGGCTGTATATATGGAGGAAGAGGGGGGAATTTCGTGGCCCTTGGGGAAGGGGTCCGAAACCAACCCTATCTCTTGTTTCCCCACACATACGGACTCTAAAAATAGCCTATACTCAAGTATTTCGAAATTACATGGGCCTGGCCCAGTAATAAGGTGACGCAGCACCTAAAATAGCCTCTGGACGAAAGTTATGAAGTAGCATCTTGTATATTTCGTCCAAGGCTTCATGCACGCATTGTGGTGGCTTCAACGTCCTGACATCATCACTTGTAACTCCGTTCTTGTCCCCCATGCGCATGCCATCATCTCCATGCTTGTTCTTGCTCCAATGTTCATCCTTCTCAAAGCTAGGCCCTTCATTTGTAAGCAAAACAAATGTATCCAATTTAGGCAGCATCATATTCTCATGAACATTAGAATCATTACCAAGAAACGAAAGTACCTGGTAATTTAATTGGCGTGCGCGAGCTCTAGTAATTGGTCCAGTATGTATAGCAGCAGGGGCTGTGGGTGTAACAATGGTATTGATGTCCTCATCATCCTCCCCTTCTTGAAATGAAGTCGTCCTCGACAGAAGCTCATCTCCCTCACCCAAATAAGGCTTCAAATCTGCAATGTTAAAAGTGGGACTAACCCCAAAATCTGCAGGCAGCTCAAGTTTATATGCATTATCATTTATTTTCTCTAACACCTTAAAAGGACCATCAGCACGTGGCATTAGCTTTGATTTGCGGAAATCAGGAAATCTATCCTTATGCAAATGTGACCAAACAAGATCTCCAGGTGCAAACACAACATGTTTTCTACCCTTATCTCAAGCAAGTTTATATTTAGCATTCATACACTCAATGTTTTCCTTAGTTAACTCATGCATTTTTAAGATCAATTCAGCACGTTGTTTAGCATCAAAATTAACCTTCACCGAAGATGGAAGAGGCAACAAATCAATAGGTGCACGAGGTAGGAAACCATACACAATTTCAAAAGGGCACATGTTAGTAGTAGAATGCAATGAACGATTATAAGCAAACTCAATATGAGGCAAGCATTCTTCCCACATTTTCTTATTATTCTTCAAAACAGCCCTAAGCATAGTAGACAATGTTCTATTGACTACTTCAGTTTGTCCATCAGTTTGGGGGTGACAAGTAGTACTAAAAAGCAGTTTAGTCCCCAACTTAGCCCATAAACATCCCCAAAAGTGGCTATGAAATTTAGTATCACGATCTGAAACAATAGTATTTGGCACACCATGCAAACGAATAATTTCACGGAAGAACAAATCAGCAACATTAACAGCATCATCGCTTTTATGACATGGTATAAAGTGTGCCATTTTTGAGAATCTATCAACGACAACAAATATGCTATCCCTCCCCTTCTTTGTTCGAGGTAAACCTAAAATAAAGTCCATAGATATATCCTCCCAAGGAACACTAGGTACAGGCAAAGGCATATATAAACCATGAGGATTGAGTCGTGACTTAGCTTTTTGACATGTAGTGCAGCGAGCAACAAAACGCTCAACATCCCGCCTCATCTTTGGCCAAAATAAATGTGTAGCAAGTACGTCCTCCGTCTTCTTCACGCCAAAGTGTCCCATTAATCCTCCTCCGTGCGCCTCCTGCAACAACAAAAGACGAAGAGAGCTAGCTGAAATGCATAGCTTGTTAGCACGGAACACAAATCCATCATTAACGATAAACTTGTACCAGGTTCTTCCTTCTTTACAATTCTGCAAAACATCTTTAAAATCAGCATCATGCACATATTGATCTTTGATGGTATCCAAACCAAATATTTTGAAGTCAAGTTGTGAAAGCATAGTATAGCGACGAGACAATGCATCAGCAATAACATTTTCTTTACCCTTCTTGTGTTTAAAGACATAAGGTAAAGTTTCAATGAATTCAACCCATTTAGCATGTCTATGATTCAGTTTAGCTTGACTTTTAATATGTTTCAAAGATTCATGATCAGAATGTATAACAAATTCTTTGGGCCATAAATAATGTTGCCATGTTTCTAAAGTCCGGACAAGAGCATATAGTTCTTTATCATAAGTAGAATAATTCAGACTAGGCCCACTCAATTTTTCAGAAAAGTATGCAACAGGTTTACCATCTTGTAATAACACACCTCCTAATCCAATTCCACTAGCATCACATTGAAGCTCAAAAGTCTTATTAAAATCAGGAAGTTGGAGTAAAGGAGCATGTGTCAACTTATCTTTCAATACCGTGAAGGCTTCTTCCTGTGCGGTACCCCAAACAAAAGGCACATCCTTCTTTGTAAGCTCGTTGAGAGGTGCAGCAATGGTGCTAAAATCTCTCACAAAACGCATATAGAAACCAGCGAGTCCAAGAAAACTCCGCACTTGTGTGACCGTTTTGGGCTGCGGCCAACTCTCAATAGCTTCAATCTTGGCTTTATCAACTTCAATTCCCTGTGGAGTAACAACATAGCCAAGAAAAGATACTCGGTCGGTGCAAAAGGTGCACTTCCCAAGGTTACCAAACAAACGTGCATCACGTAGAGCAATAAAAACAGCACGTAAATGTTCCAAATGTTCTTCCAAAGATTTGCTATAAATCAGTATATCATCAAAATAGACTACCATAAATCGTCCAATGAAAGCACGTAAAACTTCGTTCATTAGTCTCCTGAAAGTACTAGGTGCATTAGTTAACCCAAAAGGCATGACTAACCACTCATATAAACCAAACTTATTTTTAAATGCAGTTTTCCGTTCATCTCCCAATTTCATACGAATTTGATGGTATCCACTACGCAAATCAACTTTGGAGAATATTGTAGAGCCACTCAATTCATCAAGCATATCATCTAGCCTAGGAATAGGATGACGATAACGAATAGTAATATTATTAATGCATCTACAATCAACACACATACGCGACGTACCATCCTTTTTAGGCACTAGTATAATAGGAACAACACAAGGACTAAGAGATTCGCGTATATAACCTTTGTCGAGCAGCTCCTGTACTTGACGCATAATCTCCTTCGTCTCCTCTGGATTGGTACGGTATGGTGCACGGTTGGGTAGCGATGCACCGGGAATTAAGTCAATTCGATGCTCAATCCCTCGAATAGGTGGTAATCCCAGTGGCACGTCTTGTGGGAAGACGTCAGCGAACTCCTGCAAAATGTTAGTGACAGCAGGGGGCAAAGAGGAAGGCACGTCCTCGAATGAAAATAATGCCTCTTTGCACACAAAAGCATAGCAAACAGATTTGCTGAAATCTAGCTCATCAATATCAGATTTTGTTGCAAGTAAACATGCACTTTTCAATTTAATTTCAGAAACAACACTAGATGGTTTATTATTAGGTTTCATTTGTTGCTCAAATTCTTTTGCCACAATCTGATTTTCACTCTTATTTTTCTCCTGTTTTGCTTTATTAGCTCTATTAATGTCATCTTTCAAAATGCAATCAGGAGTCATAGGAAGCAAAGTAATATTTTTATCCTTATGAACAGATTTTTTATCAAATTGCCATGGTCTACCAAGTAATAAGGAACATGCTTGCATGGGTACCACATCACAATCAACATAATCAGCATATGTAGATATACTAAAATGCACACGAACAGTACGAGTTACCTTAACCTTGCCGCTGTTCTTGAACCATTGGATGTAGTAAGGATGTGGATGTGGTCTTGTGGTGAGAGATAGCTTCTCCACCATCTCCAAGCTAGCCAAGTTGTTACAGCTCCCTCCATCTATGATGACGCGAACAGAACGTTCCTTCACAACTCCCTTTGTATGGAACAAATTATGCCTCTGATTTTGCTCTGCTTGTGTGACCTGCACACTCAAAACACGTTGAGCAACTAAACATTCATACCTGTCAGCGTCTTCAGGAGCCATGTATTGCGTCTCATTTTCAGAATCATCTCCACCACGTTCTGCACGTGTAATAAGAGCCAAAGTCTCCTCATCATAGTCACTAGCGGACTCATACCCACCATCCTCAGTAGCAATCATTACACGCTGAGATTTGCATTCTCTCGCATAATGTCCTCTTCCCTTACAACGACGACAAATAATATCACTTGTGTGCCCTGTCGATGCCATGGAAGAAGAAGAGCTCTGTGCAGGCCCGGCAGGTGCGCTCTTGGCAGATAGTGGTGGTTGTGCCTGCTTTCTTGTATCACGGCTTGAGGTGGAACCTGATGGAGGTGCTGGTGCAGTGGAAGTAGAAGATGCATGCGGTGTCCATGATGAAGGTCAACCTGCAGAAAAGTTAGTTCGCGCCAATGGCTGTCGATCCTGCACTTCACGTTCAGCTCTACAAGCAAGATGGAATAAACAAGTGATATTATTATAATCCTTAAACTCTAGAATGGTCTGAATCTCTTTATTTAATCCACCCATAAACGTGCACGCATAGCTTCATTCTCCTCAACAATACCACATCTAATTATGCCAGTTTGTAATTCCTGATAATATTCTTCTACAGAATTTTTCCCTTGTCTTAAGCGCTGCAATTTTTGAAGTAATTCACGTTGATAGTATGGTGGAACCCAACGAGTATGCATCGCAGTTTTCAAAGCAGCCCAAGTAGCTGGAACAGGATATAATCTACAATGTTCAGACCACCAAACACATGCAAAACTAGTGAAAGCAGAAACAGCAGCAGGAACACGTCTCTCCTCAGGATATTGTAAACATGTAAATCGTTGTTCAGTTTCTAACTCCCAAGTAAGATATATATCAGGAACATATCTACCCTCAAATGGTGGAATATTCAATTTTAGTTTAGGGAGATGGTCATGATATCGTACCTGAGGTGGTGGTGCCGGCCTACCGTTGCGAATATATACCTGAGGTCGACCTGCTGGTGGTGGTGTTGGTGGCTGCACGTAGTTCTGATTTTGATCAACCTCATCCTCATAATCGCCCGCATAATCATCATCCTCCTCAGCCGCCGCAGTAGCAGGAGCCAAAGAAGCATCAACAGTAGGTGCAGCGGCACCCGAATTTTGACCAGCCTCAATTGGAACGCGCTGTGCTCGTCCCACTTGATTTGGAAGGCGACGTTGGAGATGTGGTTGTTGTTTTGTAGAGGTGCGACATGTGCAGCCGGTGGTGGTTGGGGAAGACGCTTGAGTAATTCAGTAAACTTGTTATCCAGCTTTGTCTCGAACGACTTCTCCACGGCATCTATCTTCTCCATAGCCTCTTCAAATCTGTTTAGCACATCTCCCACCTGGCCACTCATCATTTGCTGAAATTTATCATGCAACTCCTTGTTCGTCATGTTCTCCCAATCAGTCTCATCGGCTTGTGATCCTGCCGTAGTTAGCAGCAATAGAAACACAAAAGAATATGATCCTGCAGACTACTAGGAAGTGGTGGTGATGGTGGTGTGTCACAAAACCTTCAAGCGAATCTCAAACTCTTACCAGTTCTTACCGAGCAGCAGGTGGTGATCGGCAACCGTTGTAGTCAAAACTCTCAAAGCTTGGATAGAGCGATTACCAGGGAGAGTCAAACGCACGATGTAGATGTATGTGGAGCTGGGAAGGCTTATAATATGGTAGCAAAAAGGGTAAGCAATAATCAATTCAGAGATGCAAAGTTGAATAAACGCTCAACGACGGTACTGTGCTCGTCCTAGGCTAGACCGTGCTAGAGACGCGAGCCTAGAACACTAACAAAATCACGGCGCTGCACGTAAACAAGGGACAAGCACACTCTGGATTTTTTTTCTCTTTTTGTTTTTTTCGCTCTTTTTTTTGCGCTCCTCTTTTTTTTGCGAAAAATCACTATAATGGCGAGTGTCTCAAAACTCTTCCCAGGTCAAACTGACAGGATGGGCACAAAAAAATTTTGACTATTTTTTTTCGGAAATCAGGGCAGCGATGATGCAAAAGGATGGTACGTCGCGTATGTGTGTTGATTGTAGAGGCATTAATAATATTACTATTCGTTATCGTCATCCTATTCCTAGGCTAGATGATATGATTGATGAATTGAGTGGCTCTACAATATTCTCCAAAGTCGATTTGCGTAGTGGATACCATCAAATTCGTATGAAATTGGGAGATGATTGGAAAACAGCATTTAAAACTAAGTTTGGTTTATATGAGTGGTTAGTCATGCCTTTTGGGTTAACTAATGCACCTAGTACTTTCATGAGACTGATGAACGAAGTTTTACGTGCTTTCATTGGACGATTTGTGGTAGTCTATTTTGATGATATACTGATTTATAGCAAATCTTTGGAAGAACATTTGGAACATTTACGTGCTGTTTTTATTGCTCTACGTGATGCACGTTTGTTTGGTAACTTGGGAAGTGCACCTTTTGCACCGACCGAGTATCTTTTCTTGGCTATGTTGTTACTCCACAGGGAATTTGATAGAGGCAAAGGTGTCCCGTCTTTCGATGAGATGATGGATATCGCTTTGATGGAAGTCGACTTTGACGATCCGACTACGAACGTGCGAGGACGTCGCGCCTTAGCAATCGCTAAACCAACTCCGAGAGGTTATTGACCACGCCGGAGCACGATCAACCTGACCACGAGGGTCTGTTTCCTACGAGCAAACGAAGAACAAGCAAGAAACTGAGATTGCAATCTGGATATTGCGAATATAAGATGAAAGCTTTATTGATCAAGGTGGGGTTCTGTGACGCCTTTGTCTGGTCGTTGAACACAAACGAAGTACGCGAAGTTGCAGCTATGGCGAACTTTTAATCTAAACAAAACCCAAAGTCTAAACGACGCCCTAAGGGCTGTATATATGGAGGAAGAGGGGGGAATTTCGTGGCCCTTGGGGAAGGGGTCCGAAACCAACCCTATCTCTTGTTTCCCCACACATACGGACTCCAAAAACAACCTATACTATGTATTTCGAAATTACATGGGCCTGGCCCAATAATAAGGTGAGGCATCACCTAGAATAGCCTCTGGACAAAATTTAGGAAGTGGCATCTTGTATATTACGTCCAAGGCTTCATTCACTCCTTATGGTGGCTTCAAAGTCCTGAAATCATCACTTGTAACTCTGTTCTTGTTCCCCTTGCGCATGCCATCAACTCCATGCTTGTTCTTGCTCCAATGTTCATCCTTCTCCAAGCTAGGCCCTTCATTTGTAAGCAAAACAAAAGTATCCAATTTAGGCAGCATCATATTCTCATGAACATTAGAATCATTACCAAGAAACGAAAGTACCTGGTAATTTAATTGGCGTGCGCGAGCTCTAGTAATTGGTCCAGTATGTATAGCAGTAGGGGCTGTGGGTGTAACAATGGTATTGATGTCCTCATCAGAATTGAAGTTGATAAAGCCAAGATTGAAGCTATTGAGAGTTGGCCGTAGCCCAAAACGGTCACACAAGTGAGGAGTTTTCTTGGACTCGCTGGTTTCTATAGGCGTTTTGTGAGAGTTTTAGCACCATTGCTGCACCTCTCAATGAGCTTACAAAGAAGGATGTGCCTTTTGTTTGGGGTACCGCACAGGAAGAAGCCTTCACGGTATTGAAAGATAAGTTGACACATGCTCCTTTACTCCAACTTCCTGATTTTAATAAGACTTTTGAGCTTGAATGTGATGCTAGTGGAATTGGATTAGGAGGTGTGTTATTACAAGATGGCAAACCTGTTGCATACTTTTCTGAAAAATTGAGTGGGCCTAGTGTGAACTATTACTTATGATAAAGAATTATATGCTCTTGTTCGGACTTTAGAGACATGGCAACATTATTTATGGCCCAAAGAATTTGTTATACATTCTGATCATGAATCTTTGAAACATATTAAAAGTCAAGCTAAACTGAATCGTAGACATGCTAAATGGGTTGAATTCATTGAGACTTTCCCTTATGTCATTAAACACAAGAAGGGTAAAGAAAAATGTTATTGCTGATGCATTGTCTCGTCGCTATACTATGCTTTCACAACTTGACTTCAAAATATTTGGTTTGGAGACCATCAAAGATCAATATGTGCATGATGCTGATTTTAAAGATGTAATGCACAATTGTAAAGAAGGAAGAACATGGAACAAGTTCATTATTAATGATGGCTTTGTGTTTCGTGCTAACAAGCTATGCATTCCTGCTAGCTCTGTTCGTCTTTTGTTGTTGCAGGAGGCGCATGGAGGAGGATTAATGGGACACTTTGGCGTGAAGAAGACGGAGGACGTACTTGCTACACATTTCTTTTGGCCAAAGATGAGACGGGATGTTGACCGTTTTGTTGCTCGCTGCACTACATGTCAAAAAGCTAAGTCACGACTCAATCCTCATGGTTTATATATTCCTTTGCCTGTACCTAGTGTTCCTTGGGAGGATATATCTATGGACTTTGTTTTAGGTTTACCTCGAACAAAGAAGGGGAGGGATAGCATATTTGTTGTCGTGGATAGATTCTCGAGAATGGCACACTTTATACCATGTCATAAAAGCGATGATGCTGTTAATGTTGCTGATTTGTTCTTTCGTGAAATTATTCGCTTGCATGGTGTGCCAAATACTATTGTTTCAGATCGTGATACTAAATTTCTTAGCCACTTTTGGAGATGTTTATGGGCTAAGTTGAGGACTAAACTGCTTTTTAGTACTAATTGTCACCCCCAAACTGATGGTCAAACTGAAGTAGTCAATAGAACATTGTCTACTATGCTTAGGGCTGCTTTGAAGAATAATAAGAAAATGTGGGAAGAATGCTTGCCTCATATTGAATTTGCTTATATCGTTCGTTGCATTCTACTACTAAGATGTGCCCTTTTGAAATTGTCTATGGTTTCCTACCTCGTGCACCCATTGATTTGTTGCCTCTTCCATCTTCGGAGAAGGTTAATTTTGATGCTAAACAACGTGTTGAATTGATCTTAAAAATGCATGAGTTAACTAAGGACAACATTGAGCGTATGGATGCTAAATATAATTTTGCTGGAGATAAGGGTAGAAAACATGTTGTCTTTGCACCTGGAGATCTTGTTTGGTTACATTTGCGAAAGGATAGGTTTCCTAATTTGCGCAAATCAAAGCTAATGCCACGTGCTGATGGTCCTTTTCAGGTGTTAGAGAAAATAAATGATAATGCATATAAACTTGAGCTGCCTGCAGATTTTGGGGTTAGTCCCACTTTTAACATTGCAGATTTGAAGCCTTATTTGGGTGAGGAAGATGAGCTTCCGTCGAGGACGACTTCATTTCAAGAAGGCGAGGATGATGAGGAGTCAATACCATTGTTACACCCACAACCCCCACTACTACATATACTGGACCAATTACTAGAGCTCGCGCACGCCAATTAAATTATCAGGTATTATCGTTTCTTGGTCATGATTCTAATGTTCATGAGAATATGATGCTGCCTAAATTGGATACATTTTGCTTACAAATGAAGGGCCTGGCATGGATAAGAGGGATGAACATTGGAGCAAGAACAAGCATGGAGTTGATGGCATGCGCAAGGGGAACAAGAACGGAGTTACAAGTGATGATTTCAGGACTTTGATGCCACCATAATGAGTGCACGAAGCCTTGGACGAAATATACAAGATGCCACTTCATCAACTTCATCCAGAGGCTATTCTAGGTGTTGCGTCACCTTATTATTGGGCCAGGCCCATGTAATTTCAAAATACATAAGTCTAGGCTATTTTTAGAGTCCGTATGTGTGGGGAAACAAGAGATAGGGTTGTTTTCGGACCGCTTCCCCAAGGGCCACGAAATCCCCCCCTCTTCCTCCATATATACAGCCCTTAGGGCACCGTTTAGACTTTGGGTTTTGTTTAGATCAAAAGTTCGCCATAGTTGCAACTTCGCGTACTTCGTTTGTGTTCAACGACCAGGCCAAGACGTCACAGAACCCCACCTTCATTAATAAAGCTTTTCCTCTTATATTCGCAATATCCAGATTGCAATCTTAGTTTCTTGCTTGTTCTTCGTTTGCTCGCAGGAAACATGCCCTCGTGGTCAGGTTGATCGTGCTCCGGCGTGGTCAATAACCCTCGGAAGTTGGTTTAGCGATTGCTAAGGCACGACGTCTCGCACGTTCTGATAGAGGCAAAGGTGTCTCATCTTTCGATGAGATGGTGGCTATCGTTTTGGAGGAAGTCGACTTTGACGATCCGACTACGAACGTGCGAGGACGTCGCGCCTTAGCAATCGCTAAACCAACTCCGAGAGGTTATTGACCACGCGGAGCACGATCAACCTGACCACGAAGGTCTGTTTCCTGCAGGCAAACGAAGAACAAGCAAGAAACTAAGATTGCAATCTGGATATTGCGAATATAAGAGGAAAGCTTTATTGATCAAGGTGGGGTTCTGTGAAGCCTTTGTGTGGTCGTTGAACACAAACGAACTATGCGAAGTTGCAGCTATGGCGAACTTTTAATCTAAACAAAACCCAAAGTCTAAACGGTGCCCTAAGGGCTGTATATATGGAGGAAGAGGGGGGAATTTCGTGGCCCTCGGGGAAGGGGTCTGAAACCAACCCTATCTCTTGTTTCCCCACACATACGGACTCTAAAAACAGCCTATACTTATGTATTTCGAAATTACATGGGCCTGGCCCAATAATAAGGTGACGCAGCACCTAGAATAGCCTCTGGACGAAATTTATGAAGTGGCATCTTGTATATTTCGTCCAAGGCTTCATTCACTCCTTATGGTGGCTTCAAAGTCCTGAAATCATCACTTGTAACTCCGTTCTTGTTCCCCTTGCGCATGCCATCAACTCCATGCTTGTTCTTGCTCCAATGTTCATCCTTCTCCAAGCTAGGCCCTTCATTTGTAAGCAAAACAAAAGTATCCAATTTAGGCAGCATCATATTCTCATGAACATTAGAATCATTACCAAGAAACGAAAGTACCTGGTAATTTAATTGGCGTGCGCGAGCTCTAGTAATTGGTCCATTATATGTAACAGTAGGGGCTGTGGGTGTAACAATGGTATTGATGTCCTCATCATCCTCCCCTTCTTGAAATGAAGTCGTCCTCGACGGAAGCTCATCTTCCTCACCCAAATAAGGCTTCAAATCTGCAATGTTAAAAGTGGGACTAACCCCAAAATCTGCAGGTAGCTCAAGTTTATATGCATTATCATTTATTTTCTCTAACACCTTAAAAGGACCATCAGCACGTGGCATTAGCTTTGATTTGCGCAAATTAGGAAATCTATCCTTACGCAAATGTAACCAAACAAGATCTCCAGGTGCAAACACAACATGTTTTCTACCCTTATCTCCAGCAAGTTTATATTTAGCATTCATACGCTCAATGTTTTCCTTAGTTAACTCATGCATTTTTAAAATCAATTCAGCACGTTCTTTAGCATCAAAATTAACCTTCTCCGAAGATGGAAGAGGCAACAAATCAATTGGTGCACGAGGTAGGAAACCATACACAATTTCAAAAGGGCACATCTTAGTAGTAGAATGCAATGAACGATTATAAGCAAATTCAATATGAGGCAAGCATTCTTCCCACATTTTCTTATTATTCTTCAAAACAGCCCTAAGCATAGTAGACAATGTTCTATTGACTACTTCAGTTTGTCCATCAGTTTGGGGGTGACAAGTAGTACTAAAAAGCAGTTTAGTCCCCAACTAGCCCATAAACATCTCCAAAAGTGGCTAAGAAATTTAGTATCACGATCTGAAACAATAGTATTTGGCACACCATGCAAGCGAATAATTTCACGAAAGAACAAATCAGCAACATTAACAGCATCATCGCTTTTATGACATGGTATAAAGTGTGCCATTTTCGAGAATCTATCCACGACAACAAATATGCTATCCCTCCCCTTCTTTGTTCGAGGTAAACCTAAAACAAAGTCCATAGATATATCCTCCCAAGGAACACTAGGTACAGGCAAAGGCATATATAAACCATGAGGATTGAGTCGTGACTTAGCTTTTTGACATGTAGTGCAGCGAGCAACAAAACGCTCAACATCCCGTCTCATCTTTGGCCAAAAGAAATGTGTAGCAAGTATATCCTCCGTCTTCTTCACGCCAAAGTGTCCCATTAGTCCTCCTCCATGCGCCTCCTGCAACAACAAAAGACGAACGGAGCTAGCTGGAATGCATAGCTTGTTAGCACGAAACACAAATCCATCGTTAACGACGAACTTGTTCCATGTTCTACCTTCTTTACAATTCTGCAATACATCTTTAAATTCAGCATCATGCACATATTGATCTTTGATGGTCTCCAAACCAAATATTTTAAAGTCAAGTTGTGAAAGCATAGTATAACGACGAGACAATGCATCAGCAATAACATTTTCTTTACCCTTCTTGTGTTTAATGACATAAGGGAAAGTCTCAATGAATTCAACCCATTTAGCATGTCTACGGTTCAGTTTTGCTTGACTTTTAATGTGTTTCAAAGATTCATGATCAGAATGTATAACAAATTCTTTGGGCCATAAATAATGTTGCCATGTTTCTAAAGTCCGAACAAGAGCATATAATTCTTTATCATAAGTAGAATAGTTCAGACTAGGCCCACTCAATTTTTCAGAAAAGTATGCAACAGGTTTGCCATCTTGTAATAACACACCTCCTAATCCAATTCCACTAGCATCACATTCAAGCTCAAAAGTCTTATTAAAATCAGGAAGTTGGAGTAAAGGAGCATGTGTCAACTTATCTTTCAATACCGTGAAGGCTTCTTCCTGTGCGGTACCCCAAACAAAAGGCACATCCTTCTTTGTAAGCTCGTTGAGAGGTGCAGCAATGGTGCTAAAATCTCTCACAAAACGCCTATAGAAACCAGCGAGTCCAAGAAACTCCTCACTTGTGTGACCGTTTTGGGCTGCGGCCAACTCTCAATAGCTTCAATCTTGGCTTTATCAACTTCAATTCCCTGTGGAGTAACAACATAGCCAAGAAAAGATACTCGGTCGGTGCAAAAGGTGCACTTCCCAAGGTTACCAAACAAACGTGCATCACGTAGAGCAATAAAAACAGCACGTAAATGTTCCAAATGTTCTTCCAAAGATTTGCTATAAATCAGTATATCATCAAAATAGACTACCACAAATCGTCCAATGAAAGCACGTAAAACTTCGTTCATTAGTCTCATGAAAGTACTAGGTGCATTAGTTAACCCAAAAGGCATGACTAACCACTCATATAAACCAAACTTAGTTTTAAATGCTGTTTTCCATTCATCTCCCAATTTCATACGAATTTGATGGTATCCACTACGCAAATCAACTTTGGAGAATATTGTAGAGCCACTCAATTCATCAAGCATATCATCTAGCCTAGGAATAGGATGACGATAACGAATAGTAATATTATTAATGCCTCTACAATCAACACACATACGCGACGTACCATCCTTTTTAGGCACTAGTATAATAGGAACAGCACAAGGACTAAGAGATTCGCGTATATAACCTTTGTCGAGCAGCTCCTGTACTTGACGCATAATCTCCTTCGTCTCCTCTGGATTGGTACGGTATGGTGCACGGTTGGGTAGCGATGCACCGGGAATTAAGTCAATTTGATGCTCAATCCCTCGAATAGGTGGTAATCCCGGTGGCACGTCTTGTGGGAAGACGTCAGCGAACTCCTGCAAAATGTTAGTGACAGCAGGGGGCAAAGAGGAAGGCACGTCCTCGAATGAAAATAATGCCTCTTTGCACACAAAAGCATAGCAAACAGATTTGCTAAAATCTAGCTCATCAATATCAGATTTGGTGGCAAGTAAACATGCACTTTTCAATTTAATTTCAGAAGCAACACTAGATGGTTTATTATTAGGCTTCATTTGTTGCTCAAATTCTTTTGCCACAATCTGATTTTCACTCTTATTTTTCTCCTGTTTTGCTTTATTAGCTCTATTAATATCATCTTTCAAAATGGAATCAGGAGTCATAGGAAGCAAAGTAATATTTTTATCCTTATGAACAAGAGTATACTGATTGTTTCTACCATGGTGTACAGAATTTTTATCAAATTGCCATGGTCTACCAAGTAATAAGGAACATGCTTGCATAGGTACCACATCACAATCAACATAATCAGCATATGTAGAGATACTAAAATGCACACGAACAGTACGTGTTACCTTAACCTTGCCGCTGTTGTTGAACCATTGGATGTAGTAAGGATGTGGATGTGGTCTTGTGGTGAGAGATAGCTTCTCCACCATCTCCATGCTAGCCAAGTTGTTGCAGCTCCCTCCATCTATGATGACGCGAATAGAACGTTCCTTCACAACTCCCTTTGTATGGAACAAATTATGCCTCTGATTTTGCTCAGCTTGTGTAACCTGCACACTCAAAACACGTTGAGCAACTAAACATTCATACCTGTCAGCATCTTCAGCAGCCATGTATTGCGTCTCATGATCAGAATCATCTCCACCGTGTTCTTCATGTGTAATAAGAGCCAAAGTCTCCTCATCATAGTCACTAGCGGACTCATACCCACCATCCTCAGTAGCAATCATCACACGCTGAGATTTGCATTCTCTCGCAAAATGTCCTCTTCCCTTACAACGACGACAAATAATATCACTTGTGTGCCCTGTTGACGCCATGGAAGAAGAAGAGCTCTGTGCAGGCCCGGCAGGTGTGCTCTTGGCAGATAGTGGTGGTTGTGCCTGCTTTCTTGTATCACGGTTGGAGGTGGCACCTGAAGGAGGTGATGGTGCAGTGGAAGTAGATGATGCACGTGGTGTCCATGATGAAGGTCGACCTGCAGAAAAGTTAGTTCGCGCCAATGCCTGTCGATCCTGCACTTCACGTTCAGCTTTACAAGCAAGATGGAATAAACGAGTGATATTATTATAATCCTTATACTCTAGAATGGTCTGAATCTCTCTATTTAATCCACCCATAAAACGTGCAAGCATAGCTTCATTCTCCTCAACAATACCACATCTAATCAAGCCAGTTTGTAATTCCTGATAATATTCTTCTACAGAATTTTTTCCTTGTCTTAAGCGCTGCAATTTTTGAAGTAATTCACGTTGATAATAGGGTGGAACCCAACGAGTACGCATAGCAGTTTTCAAAGCAGCCCAAGTAGCTGGAACAGGATATAATCTACAATTTTCAGACCACCAAACACATGCAAAGCTAGTGAAAGCACAAACAGCAGCAGGAACACGTCTCTCCTCAGGATATTGTAAACATGTAAATCGTTGTTCAGTTTCTAACTCCCAAGTAAGATATATATCAGGAACATATCTACCCTCAAATGGTGGAATATTCAATTTCAGTTTAGGGAGATGGTCATGATCTCGTACCTGAGGGGGAGCCCTAACATTGCCATTATTTGCATGTGGACGACCTGGTGGTTGTGGTGCTGGTGGTTGCACGTAGTTCTGATTTTGATCAACCTCATCCTCGTAATCTCCCACATAATCATCCTCCTCCACATCAGCAGCAGGAGCCACAGAAGTATCAACAGCAGCACCAGCAGTTTGGCCAGGCTGAAGAGGGACACGGCTCGCTCGGCGGAGGGCTGTTTCCCGATGTGGAGGTAGTCGTTGTTGTTGTTGCAGAGGTGCAACTGGTGGTGGAAGACGTGCAAGCAGTTCATTAAATCTGTTACAAGCTTTGTTTCGAACGTCTTCTCAAGGCCAGTGATCTTCTCCATGGCCTCTTCAAAAAATTTCAGCACATCTTGCACCTGTTCAGTCATCATTTGCTAAAACTTATCATGAAGCTCCTTGTTCGTTAAGTTCTCCCAGTCAATCTCGTCGGCTTGTGATCCTGGCATGGTTAGCAGCAATAGAAACACACACAAATATGATCCTATAGACTACTAACAAGTGGTGGTGGTGGTGGGTGTCACAAATCCGTCAAGCAAATCTCAAATTCTTACCAGTTCTTACCCAGCAGCAGGCGGTGATTGGCAACCGATGTAGTCAAAACTCTCAAAGCTTGGATAGAGCGATTACCAGGGAGAGTCAAACGCACGATGTAGATGTGTGTGGAGCTGGGAAGGCTTATAATATGGTAGCAAAAAGGGTCAGCAATAATCAATTCAAAGATGCAAAGTTGAATAAACGCTCAACGACGGTACTGTGCTGGTCCTAGGCTAGACCGTACTAGAGACGCGAGCCTAGAACACTAACAAAATCACGGTGCTGCACGTAAACAAGGGAGGAGCACACTCTGAATTTTTCACTTTTTTCACTTTTTTTTCCTCTTTTTTTTTGCTTCGCAACAATTTTTTTTCAAAAATGTCTACAAATGTCCTAAAAACTGCCTAGCCAGAATTTTTTTTTTGAAACTGGAACTATTTTTCTTCTGCGGATGGCTCGGAAGTTGGGGAGTCCTATTCTGTCACGACTCGGAGTATCGCGTGATCTGGAAATCGAGAACAAAGCAATAATTACTGGACTCGGACTAGGACTGGTGGCGGAGATGAATCTGGTGGAAACTCGGACTGGTGGCGGATATTTGCAGGGTGATGGAACACGGACTGGTGGCGAATCTGTGATGCAGGCGGACTCGGATTAGCGTGATGGCGGTGGATATGTGGTATATGGTAGCGGCGATGACGATGGTGGTATATGGCAGCGGTGATGACGATGGTGCGGTGGCGGAGTGACAACTTGTGAACAGAACTCGAAACTCTAAAGTACTAGACGCTAGGACCAGCAACTTGACACGACGATGCAACCGCAAATTTAACAAAGCAAATACAGAAAAGATTATGCAAAGGCTCAGATTGGTTCGGATAAGATGAACTAACCCTAATATTTTTTTGGATTTTTCGTGGACTATAGGTATGAAGAACAGACTCGATCTAAACTACGAAAAACTGTAAAATCTCACGGAGCAACCTGGAAATCTGATACCACTTGATAGAGGCAAAGGTGTCCCGTCTTTCGATGAGATGGTGGCTATCGTTTTGGAGGAAGTCGACTTTGACGATCCGACTACGAACGTGCGAGGACGTCGCGCCTTAGCAATCGCTAAACCAACTCCGAGAGGTTATTGACCACGCGGAGCACGATCAACCTGACCACGAAGGTCTGTTTCCTGCAGGCAAACAAAGAACAAGCAAGAAACTAAGATTGCAATCTGGATATTGCGAATATAAGAGGAAAGCTTTATTGATCAAGGTGGGGTTCTGTGACGCCTTTGTCTGGTCGTTGAACACAAACGAAGTACGCGAAGTTGCAGCTATGGCGAACTTTTAATCTAAACAAAACCCAAAGTCTAAACGGTGCCCTAAGGGCTGTATATATGGAGGAAGAGGGGGGAATTTCGTGGCCCTTGGGGAAGGGGTCCGAAACCAACCCTATCTCTTGTTTCCCCACACATACGGACTCTAAAAACAGCCTATACTTATGTATTTCGAAATTACATGGGCCTGGCCCAATAATAAGGTGACGCAGCACCTAGAATAGCCTCTGGACGAAATTTATGAAGTGGCATCTTGTATATTTCGTCCAAGGCTTCATTCACTCCTTATGGTGGCTTCAAAGTCCTGAAATCATCACTTGTAACTCCGTTCTTGTTCCCCTTGCGCATGCCATCAACTCCATGCTTGTTCTTGCTCCAATGTTCATCCTTCTCCAAGCTAGGCCCTTCATTTGTAAGCAAAACAAAAGTATCCAATTTAGGCAGCATCATATTCTCATGAACATTAGAATCATTACCAAGAAACGAAAGTACCTGGTAATTTAATTGGCGTGCGCGAGCTCTAGTAATTGGTCCATTATATGTAACAGTAGGGGTTGTGGGTGTAACAATGGTATTGATGTCCTCATCACGTGTGAGTCGCGACCTTCGACTCCCCAGAACGCTCTCTCGAAACATCGGACCTTTGCCTCTTCAGGTCATCCAGGCGATGTGTGGAAGGGAGGTGAGGGAAAAGCCCCTCAAGCAAGCAGTCATTGATCAAATCCAACAACTTCCCACACCAACATCGCAAAAAAACGGAGCATTTTGAATGGGTCTATGGATCAACGTCACTCAAGATGGTATGGAACCCATACGGCCGATTTCAGGGAGCGATCCCAACTAAGAACACGAGGGAAAACAAGGGAAATCACAAGAGGAACTCTCAAAACCAACAAGATATAGTCCACATATGCTAGATCCTCGAAACACAAAGGGGGATAAAGGATCCAAAGTCAAGAACGGACGATACAAAGGGTAACCGGTTCTTCTCCATGAGGAGGTCTTGATGGGGCCACCGAAGAGGGGGTCTTGAATCCGCTTGGAAGGATCTTCTCCGATGGAGCGCGATCTCTGAGGAAAAGGTAATCAAGTGCATGAGAAAAGCTCTGACACAAACATGAGCTAATCCTTTGCTAACCCTAACTAGGAGGAGGGGGAGGTCTATTTATAGTCTTAGTGCGAAGGAGGGACGGAGTGGAGGGGTACATGGGCTTCGGCCCGAAACTGGACGCAACCAGGGTCCGGACGTCCGTGAGGCGCCGGTCCTCCGGAGGCTCGCGGGTGTCCGGACGTCCGTAGATCTTCGGATTTTCGTAAGTTAGGTTCTGTTGCCACGGCGTTGGACGTCCGTAGGTGTCCGGTCGCCGGTCGTCCGGTCTTCCTTGGATTTCCGTAGATTCGGTTCTGTTGGCGTAGCGTCGGTCGTCCGGAGGGATTCGGTCGTCCGGAGCTGGGAGTTGTCGGACGTCCTGGCCTGGTCGGACGTCCGGTCGCTGTAGCATTCGGTGGCCTGGCTTCCTTGGGTTGGCGTGGCCTTCAGTGGTCGGACGTTCGGGCTGGGCCGGTCGTCCGGAGCCTGTAGCTTGCGTGACGGCTTTTCTTCTTGTCCCTCGCACTTGGTGTCCTCGCCGTCTTGTCCATTGGATGTAGATGTTCCATGGCTTTCCTCCAAGTACCTAAGCACACATAGTGTCTCCGTTTGACGTAGTAGCCATGTCTCATGTGTCAAAAGTGGTAGTTCAGAAAGGAGCGAGTTCACCTTATCTTCAACGATCATAATGGTGTCGTTGGAGGTGTAGATGCGTCCATGGGGATGATCATGGGATGCTCTGCATCATAGAGGAACATGTATAAGTCATGAAGAAAGTAATAGCAATAAAACTCAACGATCATAATGCTAAGCTAATGGACGGGTCTTGTCCATCACATCATTCTCTAATGATGTGATCCCGTTCATCAAATGACAACACATGTCTATGGTCAGGAAACTTAACCATCTTTGATTAACGAGCTAGTTAAATAGAGGCATACTAGGGACACTTTGTTTTGTCTATGTATTCACACATGTACTAATTTTCCGGTTAATACAATTCTAGCATGAATAATAAACATTTATCATGATATAAGGAAATATAAATAACAAGATTATTATTGCCTCTAGGGCATATTTCCTTCAGTCTCCCACTTGCACTAGAGTCAATAATCTAGTTCACATTGTCATGTGATTTAACACAAATAGTGATGAGGACATGACTACCTTGGATACGACCAAAAATATTGCATACATGCATATTTGTCAGGTGATTTCTAGTGCAAATTATTCAATAATCTATTTATGTTATCCAGAACAAAAATACTTCACACACTTTTGTGTTTTGTCTAATTGCAGGTGTATGGGACATTTGTACAATCCACATATGAAGATAGGGGAAAATGAGAAGTTTAGGTTCTGTTCAAAAAGTCCTCTCACGTCACTTTTGGGCCAAGAGAAGATAGAGTCCAAGTCTCTCATGTTCTGGATTCAGATTCGGACTGCACAGACATACCTGACTCAAAACGCCAACAACCTTTTCATACGGACTCCAAATTGGGTGATTCTTTTTCGTTGGAAAGTAGATTTCGTCCTCTTTCCAACCCAATTGGATTCACCTTTAAATTCGTCTGGAGCGTTGAGATATGGACGAAACAATCTGACGCTGCAGCAGAATCCGAGTCAAACAACAAGTCCAAAGGTGTTGCATCACCTCCACTTGGGCCCATGAGCCTTGTACGACCTAGGGTTGGTTTTAGGCTGCCTTGGGACATGCTCCCACCTCCTTGGCCTCCACCCCTTGCTCCTATGTAAGTAGATCCATCTAGTAGCTTTTTGCTTGGGATTTGTTTAGTTAAAAGTTAGCCATTGCAACTTTGTGTACTTCGTTTGTGTCCAACGACCAGACCAAGACCACTTTCGGATCCCCCCCTTTATCAATACTTCATCTATATTTGCAATATTCAGATTGCAATATCATATTCTTGCTTGTTCTTCGATTGCGTGCAGGAATAGACCTTCGTGGTCAGGCTGATCGTGCTTCCGGCATCGTCAGTAAGCTCAGGAGATTGGTTTAGCGATTGCTAAGACGCAATGTCGTGCATGTTTGTAGTCGGATCGTCAAAGTCGACTCCACTAAATCGATAGTTATCATCTCATCGAAAGATCGGGACACCCTAGCCTCTATCAAGTGGTATCAGTTTTCAGGTTGCTCGGTGAGAATTTCCAGTTTCCCCTAGATTAGATTTATTTTCTTACCTATTGTCCAAGAAAAAGCCACAAAAAAGTTAGATCTATTCATCCTTTTGTCCAAGCCAGTCTGAGCCTTTGCAATTTTCTTTTCATTGTTTGCATTATTGAATTATCGGTTGCATCGTCGTGTCGAGTTGCTGGTCTTAGGGTGATAAGGACATCAATACCATTGTTACACCCACAGCCCCTGCTGCTATACATACTGGACCAATTACTAGAGCTCGCGCACGCCAATTAAATTACCAGGTACTTTCGTTTCTTGGTAATGATTCTAATGTTCATGAGAATATGATGCTGCCTAAATTGGATACATTTGTTTTGCTTACAAATGAAGGGCCTAGCTTGGAGAAGGATGAACATTGGAGCAAGAACAAGCATGGAGATGATGGCATGCGCAAGGGGAACAAGAACGGAGTTACAAGTGATGATTTCAGGATGTTAAAGCCACCATAATGCGTGCATGAAGCCTCAGACGAAATATACAAGATGCTACTTCATAACTTTCGTCCAGAGGCTATTCTAGGTGCTGCGTCACCTTTTTATTGGGCCAGGCCCATGTAATTTCGAAATACTTGAGTATATGCTATTTTTAGAGTCCGTATGTGTGGGGAAACAAGAGATAGGGTTGGTTTCGGACCCCTTCCCCAAGGGCCACGAAATTCCCCCCTCTTCCTCCATATATACAGCCCGGCGTCGTTTAGACTACGGGTTTTGTTTAGATTAAAAGTTCGCCATAGCCGCAACTTTGCGTACTTCGTTTGTGTTCAACGACCAGACAAAGGCGTCACAGAACCCAACCTTGATCAATAAAGCTTTCCTCTTATATTCACGATATCCAGATTGCAATCTTAGTTTCTTGCTTGTTCTTCGTTTGCCTGCAGGAAACAGAGCTTCGTGGTCAGGTTGATCGTGCTCCGGCGTGGTCAATAACCTCTCGGAGTTGGTTTAGCGATTGCTAAGGCGCGACGTCCTCGCACGTTCGTAGTCGGATCGTCAAAGTGGACTTCCTCCAAAACGATAGCCAACATCTCATCGAAAGATGGGACACCTTTGCGTCTATCAAGTGGTATCAGATTTCCAGGTTGCTCGGTGAGATTTTACAGTTTTTCGTAGTTTAGATCGAGTCTGTTCGTCATACCTATAGTCCACGAAAAAGCCAAAAAAAATTAGGGTTAGTTCATCCTATCCGAACCAATCTGAGCCTTTGCATAATCTTTTCTGTATTTGCTTTGTTGACTTTGCGGTTGGATCGTCGTGTCAAGTTGCTGGTCTTAGCGTCTAGTCCTTTCGAGTTTCGAGTTCTGTTCACTGGTTGTCACGTCGCCGCTGCCATATATCACCACCGCATCATCATCATCGCTGCTACCATATACCACCACCGCACCAACTTCATCGCCGCTGCCATATACCACCACCACATATTCCCCACCAATCCGAGTCCATCTACGCCACCACATATCCGCCGCCATCACGCCAATCCGAGTCCACCTGCAACATATATCCGCCACCAGTCCAAGTTCCACCAGATTCATCTCCGCCACCAGTCCGAGTTCCACCAGATTTATCTCCGCCACCAGTCCTAGTTCGAGTCCAGTATTTTGTTACTCTGTTTTGGATTTCCAGATCACGCCATACCCCGAGTCGTGACAGAGAAGGACTCCCAAACTTCCGTGTTACCCGCAGTAGAAAAATAGTTCCATCTTCAAAAAAAAACTAAGTCTGGAAAATTCTGGCTAGCCATTTTTTAGACCATTTGTAGACTTTTTCGAAAAAAATTGTTGTGGAGCAAAAAAAAAGAGGAAAAAAAGTGCAAAAAAATTGAAAAAAGAGCAAAAAAATTCAGAGCGTGCTCCTCCCTTATTTACGTGCAGCGCCGTGATTTTGTTAGTGTTCTAGGCTCACGTCTCTAGCACGGTCTAGCCTAGGACCAGCACAGTACCGTCGTTGAGCGTTTATTCAACTTTGCATCTCTGAATTGATTATTGCTGACCCTTTTTGCTACCATATTATAAGCCTTCCCAGCTCCACATACATCTACGTCGTGCGTTTGACTCTCCCTGGTAATCGCTCTATCCAAGCTTTGAGAGTTTTAACTACAACGGTTGCCGATCGCCGCCTGCTGCTGGGAGAGAACTGGTAAGAATTTGAGATTCGCTTGAAGGATTTGTGACACACCACCACTTCCTAGTAGTCTATAGGATCATATTCTTGTGTGTTTCTATTGCTGCTAACCATGGCAGGATCACAAGCTGATGAGACTGATTGGGAGAACATGACGAACAAGGAGTTGCATGATAAATTTCAGCAAATGATGAGTGGCCAGGTGGGAGATGTGCTAAACAGATTTGAAGAGGCTATGGAGAAGATATATGTCGTGGAGAAGTCGTTCGAGACAAAGCTGGATAACAAGTTTAATGAATTGCTCAAGCGTCTTCCCCAACCACCACCGGCTGCACCTGTCGCACCTCTACAACAACAACAACATCTCCAACGCCGCCTTCCAAATCAAGTGGGACGAGCACAGCACGTTCCAATTGAGACTGGTCAAAATTCGGGTGCCGCTACACCTACTCTTGATGCTTCTTTGGCTCCTGCTGCTGCGGCGGCTGAGGAGGATGACGATTATGTGGGCGATTATGAGGATGAGGTTGATCAAAATCAGAACTACGTGCAGCCACCAGCACCACCACCAGCAGGTCGACCTCAGGTATATATTCGCAACGGTAGGCCTGCACCACCACCTCAGGTACGAGATAATGACCATATTCCTAAACTGAAATTGAATATTCCACCATTTGAGGGTAGATATGTTCCTGATATATATCTTACTTGGGAGTTAGAAACTGAACAACGTTTTACATGTTTACAATATCCCGAGGAGAGACGGGTTGCTGCTGCTGTTTGTGCTTTCACTAGTTTTGCATGTGTATGGTGGTCTGAACATTGTAGATTATATACTGTTCCAGCTACTTGGGCTGCTTTGAAAACTGCTATGCGTACTCGTTGGGTTCCACCATATTATCAACGTGAATTACTTCAAAAATTGCAGCGCTTAAGACAAGGAAAAAATTCTGTAGAAGAATATTATCAGGAATTACAAACTGGCTTGATTAGATGTGGTATTGTTGAGGAGAATGAAGCTATGCTTGCATGTTTTATGGGTGGATTAAATAGAGAGATTCAGACCATTCTAGAGTATAAGGATTATAATAATATCACTCGTTTATTCCATCTTGCTTGTAAAGCTGAACGTGAAGTGCAGGATCGACACGCATTAGCGCGAACTAACTTTTCTGCAGGTCGACCTTCATCATGGACACCACGTGCATCATCTACTTCCACTGCACCATCACCTCCTTCAGGTGCCACCTCCAACCGTGATACAAGAAAGCAGGCACAACCACCACTATCTGCCAAGAACACACCTGCCGGGCCTGCACAGAGCTCTTCTTCTTCCATGGCGTCAACAGGGCACACAAGTGATATTATTTGTCGTTGTTAAGGGAAGAGGACATTTTGCGAGAGAATGCAAATCTCAGTGTGTGATGATTGCTACTGCGGATGGTGGGTATGAGTCCGCTAGTGACTATGATGAGGAGACTTTGGCTCTTATTACACATGAAGAACACGGTGGAGATGATTCTGATCATGAGACGCAATACATGGCTGCTGAAGATGCTGACAGGTATGAATGTTTAGTTGCTCAATGTGTTTTGAGTGTGCAGGTTACACAAGCTGAGCAAAATCAGAGGCATAATTTGTTCCATAAAAGGGAGTTGTGAAGGAACGTTCTATTCGCGTCATCATAGATGGAGGGAGCTGCAACAACTTGGCTAGCATGGAGATGGTGGAGAAGCTATCTCTCACCACAAGTTCACATCCACATCCTTACTACATCCAATGGTTCAACAAGAGCGGCAAGGTTAAGGTAACACGTAATGTTCGGGTGCATTTTAGTATATCTCTACATATGTTGATTATGTTGATTGTGATGTGGTACCTATGCAAGCATGTTCCTTATTACTCGGTAGACCATGGCAATTTGATAAAAATTATGTACACCATGGTAGAAACAATCAGTATACTCTTGTTCATAAGGATACAAATATTACTTTGCATCCTATGACTCCTGATTCCATTTTGAAAGATGATACTAATAGAGCTAATAAAGCAAAACAGGAGAAAAATAAGAGTGAAAATCAGATTGTGGCAAAAGAATTTGAGCAACAAATGAAGCCTAATAATAAACCATCTAGTGTTGCTTCTAAAATTAAATTGAAAAGTGCATGTTTACTTCCCACCAAATTTGATATTGATGAGCTAGTTTTTAGCAAATCTGTTTGCTATGCTTTTGTTGCAAAGAGGCATTATTTTCATTCGAGGACGTGCCTTCCTCTTTGCCCCTGCAGTCACTAACATTTTGTAGGAGTTCGCTGACGTCTTCCCACAAGACGTGCCACCGGGATTACCACCTATTCGAGGGATTGAGCATCAAATTGACTTAATTCCCGGTGCATCGCTACCCAACCGTGCACCATACCGTACCAATACAGAGGAGACGAAGGAGATTATGCGTCAAGTACAGGAGCTGCTCGACAAAGGTTATATACGCGAATCTCTTAGTCCTTGTGCTGTTCCTATTATACTAGTGCCTAAAAAGGATGGTACGTTGCGTATGTGTGTTGATTGTAGAGGCATTAATAATATTACTATTCGTTATCGTCATCCTATTCCTAGGCTAGATGATATGCTTGATGAATTGAGTGGCTCTACAATATTCTCCAAAGTTGATTTGCATAGTGGATACCATCAAATTCGTATGAAATTGGGAGATGAATGGAAAACTGCATTTAAAACTAAGTTTGGATTATATGAGTGGTTAGTCATGCCTTTTGGGTTAACTAATGCACCTAGTACTTTCATGAGATTAATGAGCGAAGTTTTACGTGCTTTCATTGGACGATTTGTGGTAGTTTACTTTGATGACATATTGATTTATAGCAAATCTTTGGAGGAACAATTGGAACATTTACGTGCTGTTTTTATTGCTCTACGTGATGCACGTTTGTTTGGTAACCTTGGGAAGTGCACCTTTTGCACCGACCGAGTGTCTTTTCTTGGCTATGTTGTTACTCCACAGGGAATTGAAGTTGATAAAGCCAAGATTGAAGCTATTGAGAGTTGGCCGCAGCCCAAAACGGTCACACAAGTGAGGAGTTTTCTAGGCCTCGCAGGATTCTATAGGCGTTTTGTGAGAGATTTCAGCACCATTGCTGCACCTCTCAATGAGCTTACAAAGAAGGATGTGCCTTTTGTTTGGGGTACCGCACAGGAAGAAGCCTTCACGGTATTGAAAGATAAGTTGACACATGCTCTTTTACTCCAACTTCCTGATTTCAATAAGACTTTTGAACTTGAATGCGATGCTAGTGGAATTGGATTAGGAGGTGTGTTATTACAAGATGGCAAACCTGTTGCATACTTTTCTGAAAAATTGAGTGGTTCTAGTCTGAATTATTCTACTTATGATAAAGAATTATATGCTCTTGTTCGGACTTTAGAAACATGGCAACATTATTTATGGCCCAAAGAATTTGTTATACATTCTGATCACGAATCTTTGAAACATATTAAAAGTCAAGCTAAACTGAATCGTAGACATGCTAAATGGGTTGAATTCATTGAGACTTTCCCTTATGTCATTAAACACAAGAAGGGTAAAGAAAATGTTATTGCTGATGCATTATCTCGTCGCTATACTAATGCTTTCACAACTTGACTTCAAAATATTTGGTTTGGAGACCATCAAAGATCAATATGTGCATGATGCTGATTTTAAAGATATATTGCAGAATTGTAAAGAAGGGCAAACATGGAACAAGTTCATCGTTAATGATGGATTTGTGTTCCGTGCTAACAAGCTATGCATTCCCGCTAGCTCCATTCGTCTTTTGTTGTTGCAGGAGGCGCATGGAGGAGGATTAATGGGACACTTTGGCGTGAAGAAGACGGAGGACGTACTTACTACACATTTCTTTTGGCCAAAGATGAGACGGGATGTTGAGCACTTTGTTGCTCGCTGCACTACATGTCAAAAAGCTAAGTCACGACTCAATCCTCATGGTTTATATATGCCTTTGCCTGTACCTAGTGTTCCTTGGGAGGATATATCTATGGACTTTGTTTTAGGTTTACCTCGAACAAAGAAGGGGAGGGATAGCATATTTGTTGTCGTGGATAGATTCTCGAAAATGGCACACTTTATACCATGTCATAAAAGCGATGATGCTGTTAATGTTGCTGATTTGTTCTTTCGTGAAATTATTCGCTTGCATGGTGTACCAAATACTATTGTTTCAGATCGTGATACTAAATTGCTTAGCCACTTTTGGAGATGTTTATGGGCTAAGTTGGGGACTAAATTGCTTTTCAGTACTACTTGTCACCCCCAAACTGATGGACAAACTGAAGTAGTCAATAGAACATTGTCTACCATGCTTAGGGCTGTTTTGAAGAATAATAAGAGAATGTGGGAAGAATGCTTGCCTCATATTGAATTTGCTTATAATCGTTCATTGCATTCTACTACTAAGATGTGCCCTTTTGAAATTGTGTATGGTGTCCTACCTCGTGCACCTATTGATTTGTTGCCTCTTCCATCTTCAGAGAAGGTTAATTTTGATGCTAAACAACGTGCTGAATTGATTTTAAAAATTCATGAGTTAACTAAGGAAAACATTGAGCGTATGAATGCTAAATATAAACTTGTTGGAGATAAGGTTAGAAAACATGTTGTGTTTGCACCTGGAGATCTTGTTTGGTTACATTTGCGTAAGGATAGATTTCCTTATTTGCGCAAATCAAAGCTAATGCCACGTGCTGATGGTCCTTTTAAGGTGTTAGAGAAAATAATTGATAATGCATATAAACTTGAGCTGCCTGCAGATTTTGGGGTTAGTCCCACTTTTAACATTGCAGATTTGAAGCTTTATTTTGGTGAGGAAGATGAGTTTCCGTCGAGGACGACTTCATTTCAAGAAGGGGAGGATGATGAGGACATCAATACCATTGTTACACCCACAGCCCCTGCTGCTATACATACTGGACCAATTACTAGAGCTCGCGCATGCCAATTAAATTAGCAGGTATTTTCGTTTCTTGGTAATGATTCTAATGTTCATGAGAATATGATGCTGCCTAAATTGGATACATTTGTTTTGCTTTCAAATGAAGGGCCTAGCTTGGAGAAGGATGAACATTGGAGCAAGAACAAGCATGGAGATGATGGCATGTGCAAGGGGAACAAGAACGGAGTTACAAGTGATGATTTTAGGACGTTGAAGCCACCATAATGCGTGCATGAAGCCTCGGACGAAATATACAAGATGCTACTTGATAACTTTTGTCCAGAGGCTATTCTAGGTGCTGCGTCACCTTTTTATTGGGCCAGGCCCATGTAATTTCGAAATACTTGAGTATAGGCTGTTTTTAGAGTCCGTATGTGTGGGGAAACAAGAGATAGGGTTGGTTTCGGACCCCTTCCCCAAGGGCCACGAAATTCCCCCCCTCTTCCTCCATATATACATCCCTTAGGGTGTCGTTTAGACTTTGGGTTTTGTTTAGATTAAAAGTTCGCCATAGCCGCAACTTCGCGTACTTCGTTTGTGTTCAACGACCAGACAAAGGCGTCACAGAACCCCACCTTGATCAATAAAGCTTTCCTCTTATATTCGCAATATCCAGATTGCAATCTTAGTTTCTTGCTTGTTCTTCGTTTGCCTGCAGGAAACAGACCTTCGTGGTCAGGTTGATCGTGCTCCGGCGTGGTCAATAACCTCTCGGAGTTGGTTTAGCGATTGCTAAGGCGCGACGTCCTCGCACGTTCGTATTCGGATCGTCAAAGTCGACTTCCTCCAAAACGATAGCCACCATCTCATCGAAAGACGGGACACCTTTGCCTGTATCATAGTGTCTAGTTCGTTTAGATTTTCGAGTTCTGTTCACATTAGTCACGTCGCCGCTGCATCGTTATCCATTCCGCTGTCCACCACACCATCCATCAATTTCCACCACGTGCTACCCATAGTTCATTGTCACAATCATAGTTGAGGTCGTTCACATCTTCGCTTGATCCAATCTGCATCTTATCTAGTTTGTCTTGGAAAGAGGGAGAGAAAAAAAGACAGAGAAAAAAAAAGAAAAATAAGTCAGAGAAAAAAAAAGAGAAAGAAAAAGAAAAAAAAAGTGTGAGGAAAAAAAAGAGAGAAGAAAAAAAAAACAAAATTCGGATCTATCTAGACTCAATCTCGTAGTCCGTTTTGGCTCCGCGAGTACTCAAATGAAAGCTAGCGATGAGCCGCATCTAAATAGTTGCAGAGGCTAGTTCACTATTTGACACCTCAAAATCGGCTTCTAAATAGGTCTTTTTGCCCTCCGAAGTTCGTGACACAGTTTATTCCAGTTTTTCAAGCCAGTTTTAGAATTTTTTGACTCCTCATATCAACTCGGAATTGAGTGATTCTTTTTGTGTTTGAAAGCTTGAGTCAGTGCCATTCTTGAGAAAATTTATCAGAAAATTTGTTCAAACTTTTCAAGAGTAAAGTTGGAGAGAGAGTTGTTGCTCCTGCTTGGCAGTTGTTTTTCATTATTATCTTTACTGCCGTTGTGATCTTCACTTATATCTTGCTGTCCAGAGCTACTTAGTATCCTTCATTGATGCTAGTTGTGCTACGCCGTGACCTCATTAGTGTTCTAGGCTCGCGTCTCTAGTCCGGTCTAGCCTAGGACCAGCACAGTACCGTCGTTGAGCGTTTATTCAACATTGCATCTTTGAATTGATTATTGCTAATCTTTTGCTACCATATATAGCCAACCCAGCTCCACATATTTCTACACCGTGTATACGTACGTTCCCCTGGCAATCGCTTTACACAATCTTCGGAGTTATTTGACACCGCTGGTTGCCTGTCACCACCTGCCGCATGGTAAGAACTTGTAAGATATTGATATTTGCTTTACCGTGAGCACTTTACAACCACATCCTAGTAGTTCATAGGAACATTATTCTCAAATTTTGTTTCTTGTTTCTACTAATCATGACAGGTTCCGGAGATAGAAGTTCTTGGACGATGGACACATCATCACATCACGAGAGTTGGGACAACACACACAAGCACATGGCCAGGTTATCTCTTTACCGTCATTTGAGGGTAGATTTAATCCTGCTATTTATCTAGCTTGGGAGCTTGAAGTAGAACAAGTTTTTAGTCACCATGAGTTTTCTGAACTTGAGCGAGTACGAGCTGCCACTAGAGCATTTACTGGTTTTGCTTCTGTTTGGTGGAGTGTGCATTGTAAGAAAAACATTGATAACCAACCCACAACTTGGAAAGATTTGAAAGATGTAATGAGACAACAATTTTTCCGTCCTTACTATCGTCGTGAATTGCTTCGCAAATTTGAACAATTTAAACAAGGCAACAACACTGTTCATGCTTACTACCAAGAGTTCAAATCTTATATGCACCATTGTGACATAGAAGAATCTGAGGATGATACAATGAATAGATTTTTTGGTGGTTTGCGCCATGATATTCAGGCACGATTTCAGTATATTCCTCGTTGCATTACTGGTATGTATGTTCGTGCTTGTACCATTGAGAGACAGTTACAGGAGGATGCATTGGGTGACTACAACAACTACTATTCTAGTTCATGCTCACCACCACCGCTTGGTTCCTCCACTGTTGCACCTACTAGAGCAGCCACACCTCAGATTGTGAGCGCGACATCATCTCAAGAGTATGTGATGTAGGGCGGAACCCTATGGGGCCGACCTTTCACGAAAGGAGCGGATCCCAACTAAGAACACGAAGAACACGAGGGGAAACACGAGGGGAAACACAAGAGAATCACTCAAACCAACAAGATTCGATTACACATGCGCTAGATCCAAGAACAGAAAGGGAGATACACGATCCACGATCAACAAAGGACGATACAAAGGGTAACCGGTTCTTCTCCGTGAGGAGGTCTTGATGGGGGTCTTCTCCGTGAGGAGGTCTTGAATCCAAGGGGATCTTCTCCGTAGAGGGGCCGCGGTCTCTCTCGTGGAGTAGATCCGTAATGGATGAGCAAAGCTCTATCTCTAAATGAGCTAATCCTTTGCTAACCCTAACTAGGAGGAGGGGGAGTAGTATATATAGTCTAAGCCACGAAGGGGTAAGTGGGAAAGAGAGATACAGGGGCCTCTGGCCCGTGCCTCCGCGCAGGCAGGCGCCGGATGTCCGGGCTAGGGGCCGGATGTCCGGGGCTTTGCGAGGCGCCGGATGTCCGGGGCTGGCGCCGGATGTCCGGCCGCTGATGGTACTTGGCGGCTGGGCGGCTGCTGTGGATGAGGTTCCAGGGGCCGGATGTCCGGGGTCCTGGCCGGATGTCCGGGTCCTGGGAGCTATCTCCGTCTTCTTCTTCCGTCGTCGCTTCCATGCTTCTCTCGCGGATGGTGTAGTTGTTCCTTGGCGCTTGCACTCCTCCTCGTCGTCCGTAGTGTTCCGACAATACCTATGCATGCACACGAGTGGAGTGTCAAGTAGCATACCATCCTCCAAGGGGTCAACTGAGCACGTGTAAAGGAGATGATTCACCTTTGTGTATGTGAAGTAGATGTCGCACGTGTCACTTGCCAAACGAACTCTTGACATGGTGATGTCCATAGGATGCTCCGCATCATCTCCCCTCCCTTGGGAAAGATCCGACCTCGGATCAAAAACCAAATCACCATGTGATAGAGGCAAAGGTGTCCCGTCTTTCGATGAGATGATGGATATCGCTTTGGTGGAAGTCGACTTTGACGATCCGACTACGAACGTGCGATGACGTCGCGCCTTAGCAATCGCTAAACCAACACTGAGAGGTTATTGACCACGCCGGAGCACGATCAACCTGACCACGAGGGTCTGTTTCCTGCGAGCAAACGAAGAACAAGCAAGAAACTGAGATTGCAATCTGGATATTGCGAATATAAGATGAAAGCTTTATTGATCAAGGTGGGGTTCTGTGACGCCTTTGTCTGGTCGTTGAACACAAACGAAGTACGCGAAGTTGCAGCTATGGCGAACTTTTAATCTAAACAAAACCCAAAGTCTAAACGACGCCCTAAGGGCTGTATATATGGAGGAAGAGGGGGGAATTTCGTGGCCCTTGGGGAAGGGGTCCGAAACCAACCCTATCTCTTGTTTCCCCACACATACGGACTCTAAAAATAGCCTATACTCAAGTATTTCGAAATTACATGGGCCTGGCCCAATAATAAGGTGACGCAGCACCTAGAATAGCCTCTGGACGAAAGTTATGAAGTAGCATCTTGTATATTTCGTCCAAGGCTTCATGCACGCATTATGGTGGCTTCAATGTCCTGAAATCATCACTTGTAACTCCGTTCTTGTCCTCCATGCGCATGCCATCATCTCCATGCTTGTTCTTGCTCCAATGTTCATCCTTCTCAAAGCTAGGCCCTTCATTTGTAAGCAAAACAAATGTATCCCAATTTAGGCAGCATCATATTCTCATGAACATTAGAATCATTACCAAGAAACGAAAGTACCTGGTAATTTAATTGGCGTGCGCGAGCTCTAGTAATTGGTCCAGTATGTATAGCAGCAGGGGCTGTGGGTGTAACAATGGTATTGATGTCCTCATCATCCTCCCCTTCTTGAAATGAAGTCGTCCTCGACGGAAGCTCATCTCCCTCACCCAAATAAGGCTTCAAATCTGCAATGTTAAAAGTGGGACTAACCCCAAAATCTGCAGGCAGCTCAAGTTTATATGCATTATCATTTATTTTCTCTAACACCTTAAAAGGACCATCAGCACGTGGCATTAGCTTTGATTTGCGCAAATCAGGAAATCTATCCTTACGCAAATGTAACCAAACAAGATCTCCAGGTGCAAACACAACATGTTTTCTACCCTTATCTCCAGCAAGTTTATATTTAGCATTCATACGCTCAATGTTTTCCTTAGTTAACTCATGCATTTTTAAGATCAATTCAGCACGTTGTTTAGCATCAAAATTAACCTTCTCCGAAGATGGAAGAGGCAACAAATCAATAGGTGCACGAGGTAGGAAACCATACACAATTTCAAAAGGGCACATCTTAGTAGTAGAATGCAATGAACGATTATAAGCAAACTCAATATGAGGCAAGCATTCTTCCCACATTTTCTTATTATTCTTCAAAACAGCCCTAAGCATAGTAGACAATGTTCTATTGACTACTTCAGTTTGTCCATCAGTTTGGGGGTGACAAGTAGTACTAAAAAGCAGTTTAGTCCCCAACTTAGCCCATAAACATCTCCAAAAGTGGCTAAGAAATTTAGTATCACGATCTGAAACAATAGTATTTGGCACACCATGCAAACGAATAATTTCACGGAAGAACAAATCAGCAACATTAACAGCATCATCGCTTTTATGACATGGTATAAAGTGTGCCATTTTTGAGAATCTATCCACGACAACAAATATGCTATCCCTCCCCTTCTTTGTTCGAGGTAAACCTAAAACAAAGTCCATAGATATATCCTCCCAAGGAACACTAGGTACAGGCAAAGGCATATATAAACCATGAGGATTGAGTCGTGACTTAGCTTTTTGACATGTAGTGCAGCGAGCAACAAAACGCTCAACATCCCGTCTCATCTTTGGCCAAAAGAAATGTGTAGCAAGTACGTCCTCCGTCTTCTTCACGCCAAAGTGTCCCATTAATCCTCCTCCATGCGCCTCCTGCAACAACAAAAGACGAAGAGAGCTAGCTGGAATGCATAGCTTGTTAGCACGGAACACAAATCCATCATTAACGACAAACTTGTTCCAGGTTCTTCCTTCTTTACAATTCTGCAAAACATCTTTAAAATCAGCATCATGCACATATTGATCTTTGATGGTCTCCAAACCAAATATTTTGAAGTCAAGTTGTGAAAGCATAGTATAGCGACGAGACAATGCATCAGCAATAACATTTTCTTTACCCTTCTTGTGTTTAATGACATAAGGGAAAGTTTCAATGAATTCAACCCATTTAGCATGTCTACGATTCAGTTTAGCTTGACTTTTAATATGTTTCAAAGATTCATGATCAGAATGTATAACAAATTCTTTGGGCCATAAATAATGTTGCCATGTTTCTAAAGTCCGAACAAGAGCATATAGTTCTTTATCATAAGTAGAATAATTCAGACTAGGCCCACTCAATTTTTCAGAAAAGTATGCAACAGGTTTACCATCTTGTAATAACACACCTCCTAATCCAATTCCACTAGCATCACATTCAAGCTCAAAAGTCTTATTAAAATCAGGAAGTTGGAGTAAAGGAGCATGTGTCAACTTATCTTTCAATACCGTGAAGGCTTCTTCCTGTGCGGTACCCCAAACAAAAGGCACATCCTTCTTTGTAAGCTCGTTGAGAGGTGCAGCAATGGTGCTAAAATCTCTCACAAAACGCCTATAGAAACCAGCGAGGCCAAGAAAACTCCTCACTTGTGTGACCGTTTTGGGCTGCGGCCAACTCTCAATAGCTTCAATCTTGGCTTTATCAACTTCAATTCCCTGTGGAGTAACAACATAGCCAAGAAAAGATACTCGGTCGGTGCAAAAGGTGCACTTCCCAAGGTTACCAAACAAACGTGCATCACGTAGAGCAATAAAAACAGCACGTAAATGTTCCAAATGTTCTTCCAAAGATTTGCTATAAATCAGTATATCATCAAAATAGACTACCACAAATCGTCCAATGAAAGCACGTAAAACTTCGTTCATTAGTCTCATGAAAGTACTAGGTGCATTAGTTAACCCAAAAGGCATGACTAACCACTCATATAAACCAAACTTAGTTTTAAATGCTGTTTTCCATTCATCTCCCAATTTCATACGAATTTGATGGTATCCACTACGCAAATCAACTTTGGAGAATATTGTAGAGCCACTCAATTCATCAAGCATATCATCTAGCCTAGGAATAGGATGACGATAACGAATAGTAATATTATTAATGCCTCTACAATCAACACACATACGCGACGTACCATCCTTTTTAGGCACTAGTATAATAGGAACAGCACAAGGACTAAGAGATTCGCGTATATAACCTTTGTCGAGCAGCTCCTGTACTTGACGCATAATCTCCTTCGTCTCCTCTGGATTGGTACGGTATGGTGCACGGTTGGGTAGCGATGCACCGGGAATTAAATCAATTTGATGCTCAATCCCTCGAATAGGTGGTAATCCCGGTGGCACGTCTTGTGGGAAGACGTCAGCGAACTCCTGCAAAATGTTAGTGACAGCAGGGGGCAAAGAGGAAGGCACGTCCTCGAATGAAAATAATGCCTCTTTGCACACAAAAGCATAGCAAACAGATTTGTTGAAATCTAGCTCATCAATATCAGATTTTGTGGCAAGTAAACATGCACTTTTCAATTTAATTTCAGAAACAACACTAGATGGTTTATTATTAGGTTTCATTTGTTGCTCAAATTCTTTTGCCACAATCTGATTTTCACTCTTATTTTTCTCCTGTTTTGCTTTATTAGCTCTATTAATGTCATCTTTCAAAATGGAATCAGGAGTCATAGGAAGCAAAGTAATATTTTTATCCTTATGAACAAGAGTATACTGATTGTTTCTACCATGGTGTACAGAATTTTTATCAAATTGCCATGGTCTACCAAGTAATAAGGAACATGCTTGCATGGGTACCACATCACAATCAACATAATCAGCATATGTAGAGATACTAAAATGCACACGAACAGTACGTGTTACCTTAACCTTGCCGCTGTTGTTGAACCATTGGATGTAGTAAGGATGTGGATGTGGTCTTGTGGTGAGAGATAGTTTCTCCACCATCTCCATGCTAGCCAAGTTGTTACAGCTCCCTCCATCTATGATGACGCGAACAGAACGTTCCTTCACAACTCCCTTTGTATGGAACAAATTATGCCTCTGATTTTGCTCTGCTTGTGTGACCTGCACACTCAAAACACGTTGAGCAACTAAACATTCATACCTGTCAGCGTCTTCAGGAGCCATGTATTGCGTCTCATTTTCAGAATCATCTCCACCATGTTCTTCACGTGTAATAAGAGCCAAAGTCTCCTCATCATAGTCACTAGCGGACTCATACCCCCATCCTCAGTAGCAATCATCACACGCTGATATTTGCATTCTCTCGCATAATGTCCTCTTCCCTTACAACGACGACAAATAATATCACTTGTGTGCCCTGTTGACGCCATGGAAGAAGAAGAGCTCTGCGCAGGCCCGGCAGGTGTGCTCTTGGCAGAGAGTGGTGGTTGTGCCTGCTTTCTTGTATCACGGCTGGAGGTGGCACCTGATGGAGGTGATGGTGAAGTGGAAGTAGAGGATGCACGTGGTGTCCATGATGAAGGTCGACCTATAGAAAAGTTAGTTCGCGCCAAAGCCTGTCGATCCTCCACTTCACGTTCAGCTTTACAAGCAAGATGGAATAAACGAGTGATATTATTATAATCCTTATACTCTAGAATGGTCTGAATCTCTTTATTTAATCCACCCATAAAACGTGCAAGCATAGCTTCATTCTCCTCAACAATACCACATCTAATCATGCCAGTTTGTAATTCCAGATAATATTCTTCTACAGAATTTTTCCCTTGTCTTAAGCGCTGCAATTTTTGAAGTAATTCACGTTGATAATATGGTGGAACCCAACGAGTACGCATAGCAGTTTTCAAAGCAGCCCAAGTAGCTGGAACAGGATATAATCTACAATGTTCAGACCACCAAACACATGCAAAGCTAGTGAAAGCACAAACAGCCGCAGGAACACGTCTCTCCTCAGGATATTGTAAACATGTAAATCGTTGTTCAGTTTCTAACTCCCAAGTAAGATATATATCAGGAACATATCTACCCTCAAATGGTGGAATATTCAATTTCAGTTTAGGGAGATGGTCATGATCTCGTACCTGAGGTGGTGGTGCCGGCCTACCGTTGCGAATATATACCTGAGGTCGACCTGCTGGTGGTGGTGCTGGTGGCTGCACGTAGTTCTGATTTTGATCAACCTCATCCTCATAATCGCCCGCATAATTGTCATCCTCCTCAGCCGCCGCAGTAGCAGGAGCCAAAGAAGCATCAACAGTAGGTGCAGCGGCACCCGAATTTTGACCAGTCTCAATTGGAACGCGCTGTGCTCGTCCCACTTGATTTTGAAGGCGGCGTTGGAGATGTGGTTGTTGTTGTTGTAGAGGTGCGACATATGCAGCCGGTGGTGGTTGGCGAAGACGCTTGAGTAATTCAGTAAACTTGTTATCCAGCTTTGTCTCGAATGACTTCTCCACGGCATCTATCTTCTCCATAGCCTCTTCAAATCTGTTTAGCACATCTCCCACCTGGCCACTCATCATTTGCTGAAATTTATCATGCAACTCCTTGTTCGTCATGTTCTCCCAATCAGTCTCATCGGCTTGTGATCCTGCCATGGTTAGCAGCAATAGAAACACAAAAGAATATGATCCTACAGACTACTAGGAAGTGGTGGTGATGGTGGTGTGTCACAAATCCTTCAAGCGAATCTCAAATTCTTACCAGTTCTTACCCAGCAGCAGGTGGTGATCGGCAACCGTTGTAGTCAAAACTCTCAAAGCTTGGATAGAGCGATTACCAGGGAGAGTCAAACGCACGATGTAGATGTATGTGGAGCTGGGAAGGCTTATAATATGGTAGCAAAAATGGTCAGCAATAATCAATTCAGAGATGCAAAGTTGAATAAACGCTCAACGACGGTACTGTGCTGGTCCTAGGCTAGACCGTGCTAGAGACGCGAGCCTAGAACACTAACAAAATCACGGCGCTGCACGTAAACAAGGGAAAAGCACACTCTGGAATTTTTTTGCTCTTTTTTTTTGCTCTTTTTTTTTGCGCTCCTCTTTTTTTTGCGAAAAATCACTATAATGGCGAGTGTCTCAAAACTCTTCCCAGGTCAAAAACTGACAGGATAGGCACAAAATTTTTTTGACTTTTTTTTCGAAATCAGGGCAGCGACGACGAAAAAGTGCGACAAAAAATCACTATGATGGCGAGTGTCTCACAACACTCCCCGGGACCTAAAAATAGGATAGGGAAAAAATATTTTTGGTCGCCGAAATTTTGGCCTAAAAACTGCCCGGGGGCGGAACCCTATGGGGCCGATCTTTCACGAAAGGAGGGGATCCCAACTAAGAACACGAAGAACACGAGGGGAAACACAAGAGAATCACTCAAACCAACAAGATTCGATTACACATGCGCTAGATCCAAGAACAGAAAGGGAGATACATGATCCACGATCAACAAAGGACGATACAAAGGGTAACCGGTTCTTCTCCGTGAGGAGGTCTTAAATCCAAGGGGATCTTCTCCGTAGAGGGGCCGCGGTCTCTCTCGTGGAGTAGATCCGTAATGGATGAGCAAAGCTCTATCTCTAAATGAGCTAATCCGTTGCTAACCCTAACTAGGAGGAGGGGGAGTAGTATATATAGTCTAAGCCATGAAGGGGTAAGTGGGAAAGAGAGATACAGGGGCCTCTGGCCCGTGCCTCCGCGCAGGCAGGCGCCGGATGTCCGGGCTCGGGGCCGGATGTCCGGGGCTTCGCGAGGCGCCGGATGTCCGGGGCTGGCGCCGGATGTCCGGCCGCTGATGGTACTTGGCGGCTGGGCGGCTGCTGTGGATGAGGTTCCAGGGGCCGGATGTCCGGGTCCTGGGAGCTATCTCCGTCTTCTTCTTCCGTCGTCGCTTCCATGCTTCTCTCGCGGATGGTGTAGTTGTTCCTTGGCGCTTGCACTCCTCCTCGTCGTCCGTAGTGTTCCGACAATACCTATGCATGCACACGAGTGGAGTGTCAAGTAGCATACCATCCTCCAAGGGGTCAACTGAGCACGTGTAAAGGAGATGATTCACCTTTGTGTATGTGAAGTAGATGTCGCACGTGTCACTTGCCAAACGAACTCTTGACATGGTGATGTCCATAGGATGCTCCGCATCATCTCCCCTCCCTTGGGAAAGATCCGACCTCGGATCAAAAACCAAATCACCATGTGATAGAGGCAAAGGTGTCCCGTCTTTCGATGAGATGATGGATATCGCTTTGGTGGAAGTCGACTTTGACGATCCGACTACGAACGTGCGATGACGTCGCGCCTTAGCAATCGCTAAACCAACACTGAGAGGTTATTGACCACGCCGGAGCACGATCAACCTGACCACGAGGGTCTGTTTCCTGCGAGCAAACGAAGAACAAGCAAGAAACTGAGATTGCAATCTGGATATTACGAATATAAGATGAAAGCTTTATTGATCAAGGTGGGGTTCTGTGACGCCTTTGTCTGGTCGTTGAACACAAACGAAGTACGCGAAGTTGCAGCTATGGCGAACTTTTAATCTAAACAAAACCCAAAGTCTAAACGACGCCCTAAGGGCTGTATATATGGAGGAAGAGGGGGGAATTTCGTGGCCCTTGGGGAAGGGGTCCGAAACCAACCCTATCTCTTGTTTCCCCACACATACGGACTCTAAAAATAGCCTATACTCAAGTATTTCGAAATTACATGGGCCTGGCCCAATAATAAGGTGACGCAGCACCTAGAATAGCCTCTGGACGAAAGTTATGAAGTAGCATCTTGTATATTTCGTCCAAGGCTTCATGCACGCATTATGGTGGCTTCAATGTCCTGAAATCATCACTTGTAACTCCGTTCTTGTCCTCCATGCGCATGCCATCATCTCCATGCTTGTTCTTGCCCCAATGTTCATCCTTCTCAAAGCTAGGCCCTTCATTTGTAAGCAAAACAAATGTATCCCATTTAGGCAGCATCATATTCTCATGAACATTAGAATCATTACCAAGAAACGAAAGTACCTGCTAATTTAATTGGCGTGCGCGAGCTCTAGTAATTGGTCCAGTATGTATAGCAGCAGGGGCTGTGGGTGTAACAATGGTATTGATGTCCTCATCATCCTCCCCTTCTTGAAATGAAGTCGTCCTCGACGGAAGCTCATCTCCCTCACCCAAATAAGGCTTCAAATCTGCAATGTTCAAAGTGGGACTAACCCCAAAATCTGCAGGCAATTCAAGTTTATATGCATTATCATTTATTTTCTCTAACACCTTAAAAGGACCATCAGCACGTGGCATTAGCTTTGATTTGCGCAAATCAAGAAATCTATCCTTACGCAAATGTAACCAAACAAGATCTCCAGGTGCAAACACAACATGTTTTCTACCCTTATCTCCAACAAGTTTATATTTAGCATTGATACGCTCAATGTTTTCCTTAGTTAACTCATGCATTTTTAAGATCAATTCAGCACGTTGTTTAGCATCAAAATTAACCTTCTCCGAAGATGGAAGTGGCAACAAATCAATAGGTGCACGAGGTAGGAAACCATACACAATTTCAAAAGGGCACATCTTAGTAGTAGTATGCAATGAACGATTATAAGCAAACTCAATATGAGGCAAGCATTCTTCCCACATTTTCTTATTATTCTTCAAAACAGCCCTAAGCATAGTAGACAATGTTCTATTGACTACTTCAGTTTGTCCATCAGTTTGGGGGTGACAAGTAGTACTAAAAAGCAGTTTAGTCCCCAACTTAGCCCATAAACATCGCCAAAAGTGGCTAAGAAATTTAGTATCATGATCTGAAACAATAGTATTTCGCACACCATGCAAACGAATAATTTCACGGAAGAACAAATCAGCAACATTAACAGCATCATCGCTTTTATGACATGGTATAAAGTGTGCCATTTTTGAGAATCTATCCACGACAACAAATATGCTATCCCTCCCCTTCTTTGTTCGAGGTAAACCTAAAACAAAGTCCATAGATATATCCTCCCAAGGAACACTAGGTACAGGCAAAGGCATATATAAACCATGAGGATTGAGTCGTGACTTAGCTTTTTGACATGTAGTGCAGCGAGCAACAAAACGCTCAACATCCCGTCTCATCTTTGGCCAAAAGAAATGTGTAGCAAGTACGTCCTCCGTCTTCTTCACGCCAAAGTGTCCCATAAATCCTCCTCCATGCGCCTCCTGCAACAACAAAAGACGAAGAGAGCTAGCTGGAATGCATAGCTTGTTAGCACGGAACACAAATCCATCATTAACGACAAACTTGTTCCAGGTTCTTCCTTCTTTACAATTCTGCAAAACATCTTTAAAATCAGCATCATGCACATATTGATCTATGATGGTCTCCAAACCAAATATTTTGAAGTCAAGTTGTGAAAGCATAGTATAGCGACGAGACAATGCATCAGCAATAATATTTTCTTTACCCTTCTTGTGTTTAATGACATAAGGGAAAGTTTCAATGAATTCAACCCATTTAGCATGTCTACGATTCAGTTTAGCTTGACTTTTAATATGTTTCAAAGATTCATGATCAGAATGTATAACAAATTCTTTGGGCCATAAATAATGTTGCCATGTTTCTAAAGTCCGAACAAGAGCATATAGTTCTTTATCATAAGTAGAATAATTCAGAATAGGCCCACTCTATTTTTCAGAAAAGTATGCAACAGGTTTACCATCTTGTAATAACACACCTCCTAATCCAATTCCACTAGCATCACATTCAAGCTCAAAAGTCTTATTAAAATCAGGAAGTTGGAGTAAAGGAGCATGTGTCAACTGATCTTTCAATACCGTGAAGGCTTCTTCCTGTGCGGTACCCCAAACAAAAGGCACATCCTTCTTTGTAAGCTCGTTGAGAGGTGCAGCAATGGTGCTGAAATCTCTCACAAAACGCCTATAGAAACCAGCGAGGCCAAGGAAACTCCTCACTTGTGTGACCGTTTTGGGCTGCAGCCAACTCTCAATAGCTTCAATCTTGGCTTTATCAACTTCAATTCCCTGTGGAGTAACAACATAGCCAAGAAAAGATACTCGGTCGGTGCAAAAGGTGCACTTCCCAAGGTTACCAAACAAACGTGCATCACGTAGAGCAATAAAAACAGCACGTAAATGTTCCAAATGTTCTTCCAAAGATTTGCTATAAATCAGTATATCATCAAAATAGACTACCACAAATCGTCCAATAAAAGCACGTAAAACTTCGTTCATTAGTCTCATGAAAGTACTAGGTGCATTAGTTAACCCAAAAGGCATGACTAACCACTCATATAAACCAAACTTAGTTTTAAATGCTGTTTTCCATTCATCTCCCAGTTTCATACGAATTTGATGGTATCCACTACGCAAATCAACTTTGGAGAATATCGTAGAGCCACTCAATTCATCAAGCATATCATCTAGCCTAGGAATAGGATGACGATAACGAATAGTAATATTATTAATGCCTCTACAATCAACACACATACGCGACGTACCATCCTTTTTAGGCACTAGTATAATAGGAACAGCACAAGGACTAAGAGATTCGCGTATATAACCTTTGTCGAGCAGCTCCTGTACTTGACGCATAATCTCCTTCGTCTCCTCTGGATTTGTACGGTATGGTGCACGGTTGGGTAGCGATGCACCGGGAATTAAATCAATTTGATGCTCAATCCCTCGAATAGGTGGTAATCCCGGTGGCACGTCTTGTGGGAAGACGTCAGCGAACTCCTGCAAAATGTTAGTGACAGCAGGGGGCAAAGAGGAAGGCACGTCCTCAAATGAAAGTAATGCCTCTTTGCACACAAAAGCATAGCAAACAGATTTGTTGACTAGCTCATCAATATCAGATTTTGTGGCAAGTAAACATGCACTTTTCAATTTAATTTCAGAAACAACACTAGATGGTTTATTATTAGGTTTCATTTGTTACTCAAATTCTTTTGCCACAATCTGATTTTCACTCTTATTTTTCTCCTGTTTTGCTTTATTAGATCTATTAATGTCATCTTTCAAAATGGAATCAGGAGTCATAGGAAGCAAAGTAATATTTTTATCCTTATGAACAAGAGTATACCGATTGTTTCTACCATGGTGTACAGAATTTTTATCAAATTGCCATGGTCTACCAAGTAATAAGGAACATGCTTGCATGGGTACCACATCACAATCAACATAATCAGCATATGTAGAGATACTAAAATGCACACGAACAGTACGTGTTACCTTAACCTTGCCGCTGTTGTTGAACCATTGGATGTAGTAAGGATGTGGATGTGGTCTTGTGGTGAGAGATAGTTTCTCCACCATCTCCATGCTAGCCAAGTTGTTACAGCTCCCTCCATCTATGATGACGCGAACAGAACGTTCCTTCACAACTCCCTTTGTATGGAACAAATTATGCCTCTAATTTTGCTCTGCTTGTGTGACCTGCACACTCAAAACACATTGAGCAACTAAACATTCATACCTGTCAGCGTCTTCAGGAGCCATGTATTGCGTCTCATTTTCAGAATCATCTCCACCATGTTCTTCACGTGTAATAAGAGCCAAAGTCTCCTCATCATAGTCACTAGCGGACTCATACCCCCATCCTCAGTAGCAATCATCACACGCTGATATTTGCATTCTCTCGCATAATGTCCTCTTCCCTTACAACGACGACAAATAATATCACTTGTGTGCCCTGTTGACGCCATGGAAGAAGAAGAGCTCTGCGCAGGCCCGGCAGGTGTGCTCTTGGCAGAGAGTGGTGGTTGTGCCTGCTTTCTTGTATCACGGCTGGAGGTGGCACCTGATGGAGGTGATGGTGAAGTGGAAGTAGAGGATGCACGTGGTGTCCATGATGAAGGTCGACCTATAGAAAAGTTAGTTCGCGCCAAAGCCTGTCGATCCTCCACTTCACGTTCAGCTTTACAAGCAAGATGGAATAAACGAGTGATATTATTATAATCCTTATACTCTAGAATGGTCTGAATCTCTTTATTTAATCCACCCATAAAACGTGCAAGCATAGCTTCATTCTCCTCAACAATACCACATCTAATCATGCCAGTTTGTAATTCCAGATAATATTCTTCTACAGAATTTTTCCCTTGTCTTAAGCGCTGCAATTTTTGAAGTAATTCACGTTGATAATATGGTGGAACCCAACGAGTACGCATAGCAGTTTTCAAAGCAGCCCAAGTAGCTGGAACAGGATATAATCTACAATGTTCAGACCACCAAACACATGCAAAGCTAGTGAAAGCACAAACAGCCGCAGGAACACGTCTCTCCTCAGGATATTGTAAACATGTAAATCGTTGTTCAGTTTCTAACTCCCAAGTAAGATATATATCAGGAACATATCTACCCTCAAATGGTGGAATATTCAATTTCAGTTTAGGGAGATGGTCATGATCTCGTACCTGAGGTGGTGGTGCCGGCCTACCGTTGCGAATATATACCTGAGGTCGACCTGCTGGTGGTGGTGCTGGTGGCTGCACGTAGTTCTGATTTTGATCAACCTCATCCTCATAATCGCCCGCATAATTGTCATCCTCCTCAGCCGCCGCAGTAGCAGGAGCCAAAGAAGCATCAACAGTAGGTGCAGCGGCACCCGAATTTTGACCAGTCTCAATTGGAACGCGCTGTGCTCGTCCCACTTGATTTTGAAGGCGGCGTTGGAGATGTGGTTGTTGTTGTTGTAGAGGTGCGACATATGCAGCCGGTGGTGGTTGGCGAAGACGCTTGAGTAATTCAGTAAACTTGTTATCCAGCTTTGTCTCGAATGACTTCTCCACGGCATCTATCTTCTACATAGCCTCTTCAAATCTGTTTAGCACATCTCCCACCTGGCCACTCATCATTTGCTGAAATTTATCATGCAACTCCTTGTTCGTCATGTTCTCCCAATCAGTCTCATCGGCTTGTGATCCTGCCATGGTTAGCAGCAATAGAAACACAAAAGAATATGATCCTACAGACTACTAGGAAGTGGTGGTGATGGTGGTGTGTCACAAATCCTTCAAGCGAATCTCAAATTCTTACCAGTTCTTACCCAGCAGCAGGTGGTGATCGGCAACCGTTGTAGTCAAAACTCTCAAAGCTTGGATAGAGCGATTACCAGGGAGAGTCAAACGCACGATGTAGATGTATGTGGAGCTGGGAAGGCTTATAATATGGTAGCAAAAATGGTCAGCAATAATCAATTCAGAGATGCAAAGTTGAATAAACGCTCAACGACGGTACTGTGCTGGTCCTAGGCTAGACCGTGCTAGAGACGCGAGCCTAGAACACTAACAAAATCACGGCGCTGCACGTAAACAAGGGAAAAGCACACTCTGGAATTTTTTTTGCTCTTTTTTTTTGCTCTTTTTTTTGCGCTCCTCTTTTTTTTGCGAAAAATCACTATAATGGCGAGTGTCTCAAAACTCTTCCCAGGTCAAAAACTGACAGGATAGGCACAAAATTTTTTTGACTTTTTTTTCGAAATCAGGGCAGCGACGACGAAAAAGTGCGACAAAAAATCACTATGATGGCGAGTGTCTCACAACACTCCCCGGGACCTAAAAATAGGATAGGGAAAAAATATTTTTGGTCGCCGAAATTTTGGCCTAAAAACTGCCCGGGGGTGGAACCCTATGGGGCCGATCTTTCACGAAAGGAGGGGATCCCAACTAAGAACACGAAGAACACGAGGGGAAACACGAGGGGAAACACAAGAGAATCACTCAAACCAACAAGATTCGATTACACATGCGCTAGATCCAAGAACAGAAAGGGAGATACATGATCCACGATCAACAAAGGACGATACAAAGGGTAACCGGTTCTTCTCCGTGAGGAGGTCTTGATGGGGGTCTTCTCCGTGAGGAGGTCTTAAATCCAAGGGGATCTTCTCCGTAGAGGGGCCGCGGTCTCTCTCGTAGAGTAGATCCGTAATGGATGAGCAAAGCTCTATCTCTAAATGAGCTAATCCGTTGCTAACCCTAACTAGGAGGAGGGGGAGTAGTATATATAGTCTAAGCCATGAAGGGGTAAGTGGGAAAGAGAGATACAGGGGCCTCTGGCCCGTGCCTCCGCGCAGGCAGGCGCCGGATGTCCGGGCTGGGGGCCGGATGTCCGGGGCTTCGCGAGGCGCCGGATGTCCGGGGCTGGCGCCGGATGTCCGGCCGCTGATGGTACTTGGCGGCTGGGCGGCTGCTGTGGATGAGGTTCCAGGGGCCGGATGTCCGGGTCCTGGGAGCTATCTCCGTCTTCTTCTTCCGTCGTCGCTTCCATGCTTCTCTCGCGGATGGTGTAGTTGTTCCTTGGCGCTTGCACTCCTCCTCGTCGTCCGTAGTGTTCCGACAATAGCTATGCATGCACACGAGTGGAGTGTCAAGTAGCATACCATCCTCCAAGGGGTCAACTGAGCACATGTAAAGGAGATGATTCACCTTTGTGTATGTGAAGTAGATGTCGCACGTGTTACTTGCCAAACGAACTCTTGACATGGTGATGTCCATAGGATGCTCCGCATCATCTCCCCTCCCTTGGGAAAGATCCGACCTCGGATCGAAAACCAAATCACCATGTGATAGAGGCAAAGGTGTCCCGTCTTTCGATGAGATGATGGATATCGCTTTGGTGGAAGTCGACTTTGACGATCCGACTACGAACGTGCGATGACGTCGCGCCTTAGCGATCGCTAACCCAACTTCGAGAGGTTATTGACCACGCCGGAGCACGATCAACCTGACCACGAGGGTCTGTTTCCTGCGAGGAAAGTAGATTTCGTCCTCTTTCCAACCCAATTGGACTCACCTTTAAATTCATCCGGAGCATTGAGATATGGACGAAACAATCTGACATTGCAGCAGAATCCGAGTCAAACAACAAGTCCAAAGGTGTTGCATCACCTCCACTTGCGCCCATGAGCCTTGTACGACCTAGGGTTGGTTTTAGGCTGCCTTGGGATGTCCTCCCACCTCCTTGGCCTCCATCCCTTGATCCTATATAAGTATATCCATCTAGTAGCTTTTTGCTTGGGATTTGTTTAGTTAAAAGTTAGCCATTGCAACTTCGTGACTTCGTTTGTGTCCAACGACCAGACCAAGACCACTTTCGGATCCCCACCTTTATCAATACTTCATCTATATTCGCAATATTTAGATTGCATTATCATATTATTGCTTGTTCTTCGATTGCGTGCAGGAATAGACCTTCGTGGTCAGGCTGATCGTGCACGTTTGTAGTCGGATCGTCAAAGTCGACTCCACCAAATCGATAGTTATCATCTCATTGAAAGATCGGGACACCCTCGCCTCTATCAAATAGTTCACATCTTTATGTGATTAGTTCACATCTCCATGTGACTAACACCCAAAGGGTTTACTAGAGTCAATAATCTAGTTCACATCGCTATGTGACTAACACCCAAAGAGTGATCATGTTTTGCTTGTGAGAGAAGTTTAGTCAAGGGTCTACCACATGCAGAGCTATATGTATTTTGCAAATTTTCTATGTCTACAATGCCCTACACGGAGCTACTCTAGCTAATCGCTCCCACTTTCAATATGTATCCAAATTGAGACTTGGAGTCATCAGGATCAGTGTCAAAAGCTTGCATCGACGTAACTCTTTACGATGAACTTTTTGTCACTTCCATAACCGAGAAACATGTCCTTATTCCACTAAGGATAATTTTGACGCTGTGCAGTGATCCACTCCTGGATCACTATTGTACCCTCTTGCCAAACTCATGGCGAGGTACACAATAGGTTTGGTGTACAGCATAGCATACTTTATAGAACCTATGACTGAGGCATAGGGAATGACTTTTCATTCTCTTTCTATTTTCCGCCGTGGTCGGGTTTTGAGTCTTTACTCAACTTCACACCTTACAACTCAGGCAAGAACTCCTTCTTTGACTGATCCATTTTGAACTACTTCAAAATCTTTTCAAGGTATGTACTCATTGAAAAATCTTATCAAGCGTCTTGATCTATCTCTATAGATCTTGATGCTCAATATGTAAGCAACTTCACCGAGGTCTTTCTTTAAAAAAAATCCTTTCAAACACTCCTTTATGCATTCCAGAAAATTCTACATCATTTCCGATCAACAATATGTCATTTACATATACTTATCAGAAAGGTTGTAGTGCTCCCACTCACTTTCTTGTAAATACAGGCTTTGATGAACTTATCAAAGCGTATATTCCAACTCCGAGATGCTTGCACCAATCCATAGATGGATCGCTGGAGTTTGCACATTTTGTTAGCACCTTTAGGATTGACAAAACCTTCTGGTTGTATCATATACAACTCTTCTTTAATAAATCCATTAAGGAATGCAGTTTTGATATCCATTTGTCAGATTTCATAAAATGTGGCAATTGCTAACATGATTCGGACAGAATTTAAGCATCGATACGAGTGAGAAAATCTCATTGTAGTCAACATCTTGAATTTGTAAAAAAAAACCTTTTCAACAAGTCGAGCTTTTGTAGATAGTAACACTACTATCAGCGTCCGTCTTCCTCTTGAAGATCCATTTATTCTCAATGGATTGTCGATCATCGGGCAAGTCCACCAAAGTCCACACTTTGTTCTCATACATGGATTCTATCTCAGATTTCATGGCCTCAAGCCATCTGTCAGAATTTGGGCTCATCATCGCTTCCTCATAGTTCGTAGGTTCATCATGTTCTAGCAACATGACTTCCAGAACAGGATTACCGTACCACTCTGGTGCGGATCGTACTCTGGTTGACCTACGAGGTTCGGTAGTAACTTGATCTGAAGTTTCATGATCATCATCATTAACTTCCTCACTAATTGGTGTAGGCATCACTGGAACTGATTTCAGTGATGAGCTACTTCCCAATTCGAGAGAAGGTACAATTACCTCATCAAGTTCTACTTTCCTCCCACTCACTTCTTTCGAGAGAAACTCCTTCTCTAGAAAGGATCCACTCTTAGCAACAAAGATCTTGCCTTCGGATCTGTCATAGAAGGTGTACCCAACAGTTTCTTTTGGGTATCCTATGAAGACGCACTTCTCCAATTTGGGTTTGAGCTTATCAGGTTGAAACTTTTTCACATAAGCATCGCAACCCCAAACTTTAAGAAACGACAGTTTAGGTTTCTTGCTAAACCACAGTTCACACGATGTCGTCTCAACGGATTTTTAGACGGTGCCCTATTTAACGTGAATGCAGCTGTCTCTAATGCATAACCCCAAAATGATAGTGGTAATTCGGTAAGAGACATCACAGATTGCACCATATCTAATAAAGTACGGTTATGACGTTCGAACACACCATTACGCTGTGGTGTTCCAAGTGGCGTGAGTTGCGAAACTTATTCCACATTGTTTCAAATGAAGTCCAAACTCGTAACTCAAATATTCACCTCCACGATCAGGTCGTAGAAACTTTATTTTCTTGTTACGATGATTTTCCACTTCACTCTGAAACTCTTTGAACTTTTCAATTGTTTCAGACTTATGTTTCATCAAGTAGATATACCCATATCTGCTCAAATCATCTGTGAAGGTCAGAAAATAACGATACCCGCCGCGAGCCTCAACACTCATTGGACCGCACACAGTACTATGTCCAACAAGTCTGTTGCTCGCTCCATAGTTCCGGAGAACGGAGTCTTAGTCATCTTTCCCATGAGGCATGGTTCGCAAGCATCAAGTGATTCATAATCAAGTGATCCAAAAAGCCCATCTGCATGGAGTTTCTTTATGCGCTTTGCACCAATATGACCTAAACGGCAGTGCCACAAATAAGTTGCACTATCATTGTTAACTTTGCATCTTTTGGCATCAATATTATGTGTACCACTGTGATCGAGATTCAGTAAGCCATTTACATTGGATGTAAGACCATAGAAGGTTTTATTCATGTAAATAGAACAACAAATATTCTCTGATTTAAATGAATAACTGTATCACAATAAACATGATCCAATCATATTTATGCTCAAGCAAACACCAAATAACATTTATTTATTTCCAATACTAATCCCAAAGAAAAGGGAAAGTGCGATGGTGATCTTATCAACCTTGGAATCACTTCCAACACACATCATCACCTCGCCCTTGACTAGTCTCTGTTTATTTTTGCAACTCCCGTTTCGAGTTACTACTCTTAGCAACTGAACCAGTATCAAATACGGAGGGGTTGCTATAAACACTAGTAAAGTACACATCAATAACATGTATATCAAATATACCTTTGTTCACTTTGCCATCCTTCTCATCCGCCAAGTATCCAGGGCAGTTCCACTTCTAGTGACCATTTCCTTTGCAGTAGAAGCACTCAGTTTTAGGCTTGGGTCTAGCTTTGGGCTCCTTCATGGGAGTGGCAACTTGCTTGCCATTCTTCTTGAAGTTCCCTTTCTTTACCTTGCCCTTTTACTTGAAACTAGTGGTTTTGTCAACCATCAACACTTGATGCTTCCTTCGCCGATTTCAGCATCGCGAAGAGCTCGGGGAATCGTTTTCGTCATCCCTTCCATATTATAGTTTATCACAAAGTTCCAGTAACTTGGTGATAGTGACTAGACAACTCTGTCAATCACTTATCTTATCTAGAAGATTAACTCCCACTTGATTCAAGCGATTGTAGTACTCAGACAATCTGAGCACATGCTCACTGTGATGAGGACATCAATACCATTGTTACACCCACAGCCCCTGCTGCTATACATACTGGACCAATTACTAGAGCTCGCGCACGCCAATTGAATTACCAGGTACTTTCGTTTCTTGGTAATGGTTCTAATGTTCATGAGAATATGATGCTGCCTAAATTGGATACATTTGTTTTGCTTACAAATGAAGGGCCTAGCTTGGAGAAGGATGAACATTGGAGCAAGAACAAGCATGGAGATGATGGCATGCGCAAGGGGAACAAGAACTGAGTTACAAGTGATGATTTCAGGATGTTGAAGCCACCATAATGCGTGCATGAAGCCTCGGACGAAATATACAAGATGCTACTTCATAACTTTCGTCCAGAGGCTATTCTAGGTGCCGCGTCACCTTATTATTGGGCCAGGCCCATGTAATTTCGAAATACTTGAGTATAGGCTGTTTTTAGAGTCCGTATGTGTGGGGAAACAAGAGATAGGGTTGGTTTCGGACCCCTTCCCCAAGAGCCACGAAATTCCCCCCTCTTCCCCTCCATATATACAGCCCTTAGGGCGTCGTTTAGACTTTGGGTTTTGTTTAGATTAAAGTTCGCCATAGCTGCAACTTCGCGTACTTCGTTTGTGTTCAACGACCAGACAAAGGCGTCACAGAACCCCACCTTGATCAATAAAGCTTTCATCTTATATTCGCAATATCTAGATTGCAATCTCAGTTTCTTGCGTGTTCTTCGTTTGCTCGCAGGAAATAGACCCTCGTGGTCAGGTTGATCGTGCTCCGGTGTGGTCAATAACCTCTCGGAGTTGGTTTAGCGATTGCTAAGGTGCGACGTCCTCGCACGTTCGTAGTCAAATCGTCAAAGTCGATTTCCACCAAAGCGATATCCATCATCTCATTGAAAGACGGGACACCTTTGCCTCTATCAAGTGGTATCAGATTCCTAGGTTGCTCGGTGAGATTTTACAGTTTTTCATAGTTTAGATCGAGTCTGTTCGTCATACCTATAGTCCACGAAAAAGCCAAAAAAAAGGGTTAGTTCATCCTATCCGAGCCAATTTGAGCCTTTGCATAATCTTTTCTGTATTTGCTTTGTTGACTTTGCGGTTGCACCGTCGTGTCAAGTTGCTGGTCTTAGCGTCTAGTCCTTTAGAGTTTCGACTTCTGTTCACAGGTTGTCACGTCGTCGCTGGCACATATCACCACCGCATTATCATCATCGCTGCTACCATATACCACTACCGCACCAACTTCATCGCCGCTGCCATATACCACCACCACATATTCACCGCCAATCCGAGTCCATCTACGCCACCACATATCCGCCGCCATCACGCCAATCTGAGTCCACCTGCAACATATATCCGCCACCAATCCGAGTTCCACCAGATTCATCTCCGCCACCAGTCCGAGTTCCACCAGATTTATCTCCGCCACCAGTCCTAGTCCGAGTCCAGTATTTTCTTACTCTGTTTTGGATTTCCAGATCACGCCATACTCCGAGTCGTGACAGAGAAGGACTCCCAAACTTCCGTGTTACCCGCAGTACAAAAATAGTTCCAGTTTCAAAAAAAAACTAAGTCTGGAAAATTCTGGCTAGGCAGTTTTTAGGCCATTTGTAGACTTTTTCGGAAAAAAATTGTTGCGGAGCAAAAAAAAAAGAGGAAAAAAAGTGCAAAAAAAAGTGAAAAAGAGAAAAAAAATTCAGAGCAAGCTCCTCCCTTGTTTACGTGCAGCGCCGTGATTTTGTTAGTGTTCTAGGCTCGCGTCTCTAGCACGGTCTAGCCTAGGACCAGCACAGTACCGTCGTTGAGCATTTCTTCAACTTTGCATCTCTGAATTGATTATTGCTGACCCTTTTTGCTACCATATTATAAGCCTTCCCAGCTCCACATACATCTACGTCGTGCGTTTGACTCTCCCTGGTAATCGCTCTATCCAAGCTTTGAGAGTTTTGACTAAAACGGTTGCCGATCGCCGCCTGCTGCTGGGTAAGAACTGGTAAGAATTTGAGATTCGCATGAAGGATTTGTGACACACCACCATCACCACCACTTCCTAGTAGTCTGTAGGATCATATTCTTTTGTGTTTCTATTGCTGCTAACCATTTCAGTATCACAAGCCGACGAGACTGATTGGGAGAACATGAAGAACAAGGAGTTGCATGATAAATTTCAGCAAATGATGAGTGGCCAGGTGGGAGATGTGCTAAACAGATTTGAAGAGGCTATGGAGAAGATAGATGTCGTGGAGAAGTCGTTCGAGACAAAGCTGGATAACAAGTTTAATGAATTGCTCAAGCATCTTCCCCAACCACCACCGGCTGCACCTGTCGCACCTCTACAACAAGAACAACAACATCTCCAACGCCGCCTTCAAAATCAAGTGGGACGAGCACAGCGCGTTCCAATTGAGACTGGTCAAAATTCGGGTGCCGCTGCACCTACTGTTGATGCTTCTTTGGCTCGTGCTGCTGCGGTGGCTGAGGAGGATGACGATTATGTGGGCGATTATGAGGATGAGGTTGATCAAAATCAGAACTACGTGCAGCCACCAGCACCACCACCAGCAGGTCGACCTCAGGTATATATTCGCAATGGTAGGCCTGCACCACCACCTCAGGTACGAGATAATGACCATATTCCTAAACTGAAATTGAATATTCCACCATTTGAGGGTAGATATGTTCCTGATATATATCTTACTTGGGAGTTAGAAACTGAACAACGTTTTACATGTTTACAATATCCCGAGGAGAGACGGGTTGCTGCTGCTGTTTGTGCTTTCACTAGTTTTGCATGTGTATGGTGGTCTGAACATTGTAGATTATATCCTATTCCAGCTACTTGGGCTGCTTTGAAAACTGCTATGCGTACACGTTGGGTTCCACCATATTATCAACGTGAATTGCTTCAAAAATTGCAGCGTTTACGACAAGGGAAAAATTCTGTAGAAGAATATGATCAGGAATTACAAACTGGCATGATTAGATGTGGTATTGTTGAGGAGAACGAAGCTATGCTTGCACGTTTTATGGGTGGATTAAATAGAGAGATTCAGACCATTCTAGAGTATAAGGAGTATACTAATATCACTCGTTTATTCCATCTTGCTTGTAAAGCTGAACGTGAAGTGCAGGATTGACAAGCATTGGCACGAACTAACTTTTCTGCAGGTCGACCTTCATCATGGACACCGCGTGCATCCTCTACTTTCACTGCACTAGCACCTCCATCCGGTGCCACCTCTAGCCGTGCTACAAGAAAGCAGGCACAACCACCACTATCTGCCAAGAGCACACCTGTCGGGCCTGCACACAGCTCTTCTTCGTCCATGGCATCAACAGGGCGCAAAAGTGATATTATTTGTCGTCGCTGTAAGGGAAGAGGACATTATGCGCGAGAATGCAAATCTCAGCGTGTGATGATTGCTACTGAGGATGGTGGGTATGAGTCCGCTAGTGACTATGAAGAGGAGACTTTGGCTCTTATCACACGTGAAGAACACGGTGGAGATGATTCTGATCATGAGACGCAATACATGGCTCCTGAAGACGCTGACAAGTATGAATGTTTAGTTGCTCAACATGTTTTGAGTGTGCAGGTCACACAAGGTGAGCAAAATCAGAGGCATAATTTGTTCCATACAAAGGGAGTTGTGAAGGAACGTTCTGTGCGCGTCATCATAGATGGAGGGAGCTGCAACAACTTGGCTAGCATGGAGATGGTGGAGAAGCTATCTCTCACCACAAGACCACATCCACATCCTTACTACATCCAATGGTTCAACAACAGCGGCAAGGTTAAGGTAACACGTACTGTTCGTGTGCATTTTAGTATCTCTACATATGCTGTATGTTGATTGTGATATGGTACCCATGCAAGCATGTTCCTTATTACTTGGTAGACCATGGCAATTTGATAAAAATTCTGTACACCATGGTAGAAACAATCAGTATACTCTTGTTCATAAGGATAAAAATATTACTTTGCTTCCTATGACTCCTGATTCCATTTTGAAAGATGACATTAATAGAGCTAATAAAGCAAAACAGGAGAAAAATAAGAGTGAAAATCAGATTGTGGCAAAAGAATTTGAGCAACAAATGAAGCCCAATAATAAACCATCTAGTGTTGCTTCTGAAATTAAATTGAAAAGTGCATGTTTATTTGCCACCAAATCTGATATTGATGAGCTAGATTTCAGCAAATCTGTTTGCTATGCTTTTGTGTGCAAAGAGGCATTATTTTCATTCGAGGACGTGCCTTCCTCTTTGCCTCCTGCTGTCACTAACATTTTGCAGGAGTTCGCTGACGTCTTTCCACAAGACGTGCCACCGGGATTACCTCCCATTCGAGGGATTGAGCATCAGATTGACTTAATTCCCGGTGCATCATTACCCAACCGTGCACCATACCGTACCAATCTAGAGGAGACGAACGAGATTATGCGTCAAGTACAGGAGCTGCTCGACAAAGGTTATATACGCGAATCCCTTAGTCCTTGTGTTGTTCCTATCATTTTAGTGCCGAAAAAGGATGGTACTTCGCGTATGTGCGTAGATTGTAGAGGCATTTATAATATTACTATTCGTTATCGTCATCCTATTCCTAGGCTAGATGATATGCTTGATGAATTGAGTGGCTCTACAATATTCTCCAAAGTTGATTTGCGTAGTGGATACCATCAAATTCGTATGAAATTGGGAGATGAATGGAAAACAGCATTTAAAACTAAGTTTGGATTATATGAGTGGTTAGTCATGCCTTTTGGGTTAACAAATGTACCTAGTACTTTCATGAGATTAATGAACGAAGTTTTACGTGCTTTCATTGGACGATTTGTGGTAGTTTACTTTGATGACATATTGATTTATAGCAAATCTTTGGAGGAACATTTGGAACATTTACGTGCTGTTTTTATCGCTCTACGTGATGCACGTTTGTTTGGTAACCTTGGGAAGTGTACCTTTTGCACCGACCGAGTGTCTTTTCTTGCTATGTTGTTACTCCACAGGGAATTGAAGTTGATAAAGCCAAGATTGAAGCTATTGAGAGTTGGCCGCTGCCCAAAACGGTCACACAAGTGAGGAGTTTTCTAGGCCTCGCAGGATTCTATAGGCGTTTTGTGAGAGATTTCAGCACCATTGCTGCACCTCTCTATGAGCTTACAAAGAAGGATGTGCCTTTTGTTTGGGGTACCGCACAGGAAGAAGCCTTCACGGCATTGAAAGATAAGTTGACACATGCTCCTTTACTCCAACTTCCTGATTTTAATAAGACTTTTGAACTTGAATGTGATGCTAGTGGAATTGGATTAGGAGGTGTGTTATTACAAGATGGCAAACCTGTTGCACACTTTTCTGAAAAATTGAGTGGGCCTAGTCTGAATTATTCTACTTATGATAAAGAATTATATGCTCTTGTTCAGACTTTAAAAACATGGCAACATTATTTATGGCCCAAAGAATTTGTTATACATTCTGATCACGAATCTTTGAAACATATTAAAAGTCAAGCTAAACTGAATCATAGACATGCTAAATGGGTTGAATTCATTGAGACTTTCCCTTATGTCATTAAACAAAAGAAGGGTAAAGAAAATGTTATTGCTGATGCATTGTCTCGTCGCTATACTGTGCTTTCACAACTTGACTTCAAAATATTTGGTTTGGAGACCATCAAAGATCAATATGTGCATGATGCTGATTTTAAAGATGTATTGCAGAATTGTAAAGAAGGACGAACGTGGAACAAGTTCGTCGTTATTGATGGATTTGTGTTCCGTGCTAACAAGCTATGCATTCCCGCTAGCTCCATTCTTCTTTTGTTGTTGCAGGAGGCGCATGGAGGAGGATTAATGGGACACTTTGGCGTGAAGAAGACGGAGGACGTACTTACTACACATTTCTTTTGGCCAAAGATGAGACGGGATGTTGAGCGCTTTGTTGATCGCTGCACTACATGTCAAAAAGCTAAGTCACGACTCAATCCTCATGGTTTATATATGCCTTTGCCTGTACCTAGTGTTCCTTGGGAGGATATATCTATGGACTTTGTTTTAGGGTTACCTCGAACAAAGAAGGGGAGGGATAGCATATTTGTTGTCGTGGATAGGTTGTTGAAAATGGCACACTTTATACCATGTCATAAAAGCGATGATGCTGTTAATGTTGCTGATTTGTTCTTTCGTGAAATTATTCGCTTGCATGGTGTGCCAAATACTATTGTTTCAGATCGTGATACTAAATTTCTTAGTCACTTTTGGAGATCTTTATGGGCTAAGTTGGGGAATAAACAGCTATTTAGTACTACTTGTCACCCCCAAACTGATGGTCAAACTGAAGTAGTCAATAGAACATTGTCTACTATCCTTAGGGCTGTTTTGAAGAATAATAAGAAAATTTGGGAAGAATGCTTGCCTAATATTGAATTTGCTTATAATCGTTCGTTGCATTCTACTACTAAGATGTGCCCTTTTGAAATTGTGTATGGTTTCCTACCTCGTGCACCTATTGATTTGTTGCCTCTTCCATCTTCGGAGAAGGTTAATTTTGATGCTAAACAACGTGCTGAATTGATTTTAAAAATGCATGAGTTAACTAAGAAAAACATTGAGCGTATGAATGCTAAATATAAACTTGTTGGAGATAAGGGTAGAAAACATGTTGTGTTTGCACCTGGAGATCTTGTTTGGTTACATTTGCGTAAGGATATATTTCCAGATTTGCGCAAATCAAAGCTAATGCCACGTGTTGATGGTCCTTTTAAGGTGTTAGAGAAAATAAATGATAATGCATATAAACTTGAGTTGCCTGCAGATTTTGGGGTTAGTCCCACTTTTAACATTGCAGATTTGAAGCCTTATTTGGGTGAGGAAGATGAGCATCCGTCGAGGACGACTTCATTTCAAGAAGGGGAGGATGATGAGGACATCAATACCATTGTTACACCCACAGCCCCTGCTGCTATACATACTGGACCAATTACTAGAGCTCGCGCACGCCAATTAAATTAGCAGGTACTTTCGTTTCTTGGTAATGATTCTAATGTTCATGAGAATATGATGCGGCCTAAATTGGATACATTTGTTTTGCTTACAAATGAAGGGCCTAGCTTGGAGAAGGATGAACATTGGAGCAAGAACAAGCATGGAGATGATGTCATGCGCAAGGGGAACAAGACCGGAGTTACAAGTGATGATTTCAGGAGTTGAAGCCACCATAATGCGTGCATGAAGCCTCGGACGAAATATACAAGATGCTACTTCATAACTTTCGTCCAGAGGCTATTCTAGGTGTTGCGTCACCTTATTATTGGGCCAGGCCCATGTAATTTCGAAATACTTGAGTATAGGCTATTTTTAGAGTCCGTATGTGTGGGGAAACAGGAGATAGGGTTGGTTTCGGACCCCTTCCCCAAGGGCCACGAAATTCCCCCCTCTTCCTCCATATATACAGCCCTTAGGGCGTCGTTTTGACTTTGGGTTTTGTTTAGTTTAAAGTTCGCCATAGCTGCAACTTCGCGTACTTCATTTGTGTTCAACGACCAGACAAAGGCGTCACAGAACCCCACCTTGATCAATAAAGCTTTCATCTTATATTCGCAATATCTAGATTGCAATCTCAGTCTTGCTTGTTCTTCGTTTGCTCGCAGGAAATAGACCCTCGTGGTCAGGTTGATCGTGCTCCGGTGTGGTCAATAACCTCTCGGAGTTGGTTTAGCGATTGCTAAGGCGCGACGTCCTCACACGTTCGTAGTCGGATCGTCAAAGTCGACTTCCACCCAAAGTGATATCCATCATCTCATCGAAATACGGGACACCTTTGCCTCTGTCACACTGGGTGAGCTATTCTCCTCCATCTTGTAGGCAAAGTACTTGTCACAGGTCTCATACCTCTCGACTCGGGCATGAGTCTGAAATACCAATTTCAGCTCTTGGAACATCTTATATGCTCTGTGGCGTTCAAAACATTTTTCAAGTCCCGGTTCGAAGCCATAAAGCATGGTGCACTAAACTATTAAATAATCATCATACTAATGTAGGGTGGAACCCTAGATGGCCGATCTTTCACGAAAGGAGCGGATCCCTACGAAGAACGTGATGAACACGAGGGGGAACACGAGGGAAACACGAGGGGAACACGAGAGAAATCACTCAACCAACAAGAATAGATCACACATGCGCTAGATCGATGAACACAAAGGTAAGATACAAGATCCAAATCCAACAAAGGACGATACAAAGGTAACCGGTTCTTCTCCGTAAGGAGGTCTTGATGGGGGTCTTCTCCGTGAGGAGGCCTTGAATCCAAGGTGGATCTTCTCCGTAGAGGGGCCGCGGTCTCTCTCGTGGAGTAGATCCGTAATGGATGAGCAAAGCTCTATCTCACATATGAGCTAATCCTTTGCTGACCCTAACTAGGAGAAGGGAGAGGAGTATATATAGTCTAAGCCACGAAGGGGTAAGTGAGGAGGGGATACATGGGCCTCTAGCCCGTCTCTGCACGCAGGCAGGCGCCGGATGTCCGGGGCTTCACGAGTCGCCGGATGTCCGGGCTCGGGCCGGATGTCCGGGCTGAAGTGGCCAAACTTCGGGTGCGTTCTGTCGTCGATGCCGGATTTCCGGGGGAAGGGCCGGATGTCCGGGCTTTGGCGAGGCGCCGGATGTCCGGGGCTGGCGCCGGATGTCCGGCCGCTGATGGTACTTGGCGGCTGGGCGGCTGCTGTGGGTGAGGTTCCAGGGGCCGGATGTCCGGGTCCTGGGAGCTGTCTCAGTCTTCTTCTTCCATCGTCTCTTCCATGCTTCTCTCGCGGATGGTGTAGTTGTTCCTTGGCGCTTGCACTTCTCCTCCTCGTCCGTAGTGTTCGGACAATACCTATGCATGCACAGGAGTGGAGTGTCAAGTAGTATACCATCCTCGAAGGTGTCAAGTGAGCACGTGTAAAGGAGATGATTCACCTTTGTGTATGTGAAGTAGATGTCGCACGTGTCACTCGCCGAATGGACTCTTGACATGGTGATGTCCATAGGATGCTCCGCATCATCTCCCCTCCCTTGGGAAAGATCCGACCTCGGATCAAAAACTAAATCACCATGGGAAAGAGATGGCTGCGCCGTGTAGAAGTGGACGTTCACCAAGTACTTGTCATCTTGAAGCTCGAAATGGGCACTCTCCAATGTCGCACCGTCTTGTGATTCCTTCAAAAGGAGTAAGGACAACAAACACTTGGAAAAACAAATGTGGTTAGCGTTAGTGCAAAACCAAGCATTCAAGAGGTGATTCACCAAACAAGTGTCGTCATCATGCAAAGCATATGGTGTGACAAAGGATTGAGACATGGCATGTAAGTATATCAATCGAGCACAAGCAAAGATATCATGGGGACAAGCATGTAAATTGGAGGTAGAGATGGAAATATGTGTGTTAAGAGAATAAGCATCTACCTCAGGTGCATAGCAAGCATGGGCAAAGCGCTCAATGAAAGGTCTATGGTAGGCATAGGAATCATTCACGACACCTATGAAGATGAGATGTCTAAACACATGGGTTAAGTGCAAGACAATCCAAGCATAATGTGCATAGGGTGTAGTGAACATAGTGTGGCACTCAACACAATAGAAAGAGCAATTGTTCATCATGTGTGAGGCAATCAAGTCAATCAAGTGACAAGCAATGGGACATGGCATATGTGAAGGGAGGACATTGTTGCAACCAAACATATGAGAGGAGCAAGTAATCCAAGAATTGGATGCAACACACAAGGCATATATATCATGATGCATGGGACGGTGAAAATGACAAGCCGAAGCAAGATCTCTATCAAGTGTGCAATCAAGTGGTCCAAGATGAACAATAAGTCTCATGGTGCGAGCAACACAAGTAGTATGATCCGCAATATCCATGCTCAAGAAAGATATCACCTTGATGGCGTGTCCTTGTGCATTCTTCACAATGCCGAAGTGGTAGGAAAGGTGGCGTAGAAACGAGTCGTGGTCGAATGTATGAGGCTCGCTCTCAAGAGCTCGAATGGTCAACTCACGTGAAGCGGAAGTCGACACAAAGTCCAAGTACCTACACATGCACACAACAAAACAAAGAACGTATGCGCATGGTAGATAAACACATCATCCATCATGATGGTTCTCTTCTCTTGCACATAACCATTAGAAGCACAAGTGCATGAATAATATGATGCAACAATGGCAATATTCATGGCACAAGGTATATGGTGCAAAGAGGTAAGACAAGCATGCTTCACAAGAAATATGTCAAAATCTCCAAATATATGTGAGAATGCTATGGGGGCAAACTCATTATCATGACTAAAGGCATAATTGCACTCAATACATGTCAAATCATCTATCATGATAGAGGCAATATATGGAGAGATATGACAAGAAGCAATAACAATCATGTGCAAAGCATGTAGGTGGTTGTCATCAACCGAATGAAATGAGCAAGTATCAATCATTGGTGATGCAACAAGGCAAGCAATAGTAATCAAGTCGTGCAAACTAGTGGAGCGAAGATGCAACACACTAGAGGGAATTATGGCAATCATGTCATGTGAGTAAAGAATAGGCATAGGCAATGTACATGACATATCGCAAGCACGAACACAAATCAAGATCATAGTATCATCATAGGCATGGGGCACAAAGCAATCATGGCAATAACAAACAATATCTCCACCACGCTTGCAAATACACATACAAGTACTAGAATCAATCATCATGTGTAATGCAAAGCATGGGTCACAAATGCATGGCAAAGGCATCGTAATGGGCATATCATGCAAAGTGAACATGGCAAGATGGGCAAAGGATATATAATGGACAACAACCCATAACCATGTGAGGGCCATGTAAAAGAAATGCGCGAAGTGTTTGCGCGAAGTGAGTGGTGGGAAAGGCAATCCATGGGATCCCAAGTCATCATTGCTCTCTAGAGCTCGTTTTGTCAACTCGTGGGATTGCGAGGTTGACAAGTATTCATGGGTACCTACACAACAAATACACAAACGAAAGAAATTGTGTGTGTGGTAAATGTACACATCATCCATCATGATGTGTATGTGCACGTGTGAGTTAGCACAAGATAAGCAATGCTCGAAGAAATTTGATGCATGGTATAAGAACATGTCATCCATCATGAAAGAATAGTTGTTATGTATAACACGATGGGGATGCAAATTGAGCATACAATTATATGGCACATCAATAGCATGTTTATTCATGGGGAGCATATTGTGCACACAAGTATTGGGATCATGCAATTGATGGGATGGATCAAAATCTCCTAAAATGTATGAGGAAACTATGGGGGTTTCCTCATGAGCAATATTGGAAACATCATATGGAGAAAATGGACAACATCCAAAACAATGCATATCCGATGGTAGGTGGTCATGGCATGGCATATGAGATAAATGATGCAAAGGGAGCATGTCAATATCATCACAAGAAAAACAAATGCCAATAACCATGGGCTTGTCATCTATGCCATATGTGCAAATTGGGTTAATTTTAATGGCATATGCATAATCACTACGAAGAGATTGCAAATATGACATATGATTGATCTCATGCATAGCATATGACAAGTCAAGCGGATTGTCAAACATGATGTGACCTAAAGAATTGTCACAAGAAATCCTATGTAACATGGCATCACAACTAATAGACTCCACATGGCAATCATCATACTCATCATAAATGGGTAAATCATCCCATGGGGAAATCTCACTAGCATGAAGCAAGGTAATAGGTGGATCAACATCATGCAAGCAATCAATGTCAAGAATGTCCACTAGTGGGACTAGAGCATCACCGTCACCTATGTTACCTTTGTCATTCCAATCAAGTGGTGTAGGTGAGGTGGGAAAGACCAAATGGTGGTCATCTTCATCTTGATGGAACCATGTGGGGGGCGCATCATATTCCACCATGGCCATCGTCATGTCCATAGGAAGGACGAAGTCGTCGTGAATCGGCGCGTCATCATAAATGAGACCTAGCACCAAATGAGAAGACACAATAGAGGTAGAGGTTAAGTCGTTAGAAATCAAAGTGGCCTCACTCTCTCTATGTGGTGGTTCACTCACTCCCTCAAAGTAGGTGCACTCAATCGCACGTATGGTGGAGTCACTCATCTCAATCAAGTGATGGGGGTTGTGGCTCTCCTCACATGGGAATTGGGGCAACACATCGGATATGGGGCTAGTGGTGAAGTCACTCTCACTCTCAATATGGTGGCACAAGTCACTCAAGTCATCATACGTCGCCGTGGTCGAAGTGAAATACTCAACCATCTCATCGCCGTCGCCGTGGATGAAGGCCGAAGATGGCACATCATCACTCTCGCCTCCTAAGATGGAAGCATCATCCTTGCTCGTCACCATGTCGCTTGCCTCAAAAGCTTGGTCCTTGAAGGTCTCCATAGTCGTACTTGTCGCCGCACCATCTTGAAAAAGAGTCGTGGAGGACTCGGCATCATCAATGCCACAAAGAGGGATGGCGGTGAAGTCGAACTTGGGAGCATCGTCTTGGAGCTCGTCGGGCTTGGACATCTTGGTGGTACTAGCCTCATGCTCGTCGTCTTTGAGCTTGGTCCTCGAGAAGTGTGCTTGGGGTGGAGATGCTTTGGTCTTCATGAGTTCTTGTTCCGCCTTGAGAGCACCAATGTAGTTGTCGTCGAGGGACTTGTAGTTCTCTAGGAAGATAGTCTTGGAGATGGCATTGTTCAATCCCATCATGAAGTGGAACTTCATTGACATGGGGTCATCCACGCCGGCTCGTCGCAAGGCAATCTTCATCTCCTTGAAGTACGCGTCGATGGACTTGGATCCTTGGTTGGTGTTCTCCAATTGGCGTAGAAGTTGTTCCGTGTAGGTTGGAGGCACAAACTCTCCCCGCAAAGCTTTCTTTGTCTTGGTCCAACTCATGTCGTAGGTTTCCGAAGGTGTGTGAAGCCACCATGTCGAGGCGTAGTCGTGGAAGTTTCTTGTGGCGCACTTCACTTGATCTTCGGGAGGAACTTGATGTAGCTTGAGGTAGTCGTCCATTAGGTGCTCCCACTCGAGATACTCCTCGGGTTCTTGAGTCCCATAGAAAGGAATCTCATGGTCGGTGTCGAGGTCGTAGTAGCTCGTGGAAGTCGCTGACTTGAGCTTGGGGAGCTTCTCTTGAGCGTAGTCTTGAGGTGCTTGTTGGCGAAGATGCCGTATATCCGTAGGCGAAGATGCCTTGAAGTCGCTTGGCGAAGATGCCAAGGGAGATGGTGAAGTCGTTGAGCGGTTGTTGGTGTAGAGCTCTTGACCTTCACTTTCTTGGTGGTGATGGTGTCGATGCCGATGTGACCTTGCCGGAGATGGTAGCTCGAAGGCATATGCTCTTGAGCGTCTTCTTGAAGATGAGGAAGATTGCTTGTATGACTTGATGAGGGATTTGATCTCCTCCATTTGAGCTTGCATCTTGGCGTCGTTGGAGTTGTTCGTGGCATCGAACTCGTCATTGTTGTAGACCGAAGGTGAAATACCTTGCCTATCCATCACAAGACTCGAGCAAATATTAGTGGGAGAAAGAGAAGAACGATACCAAATGTACCTTGACCGATGTTGAAGATGGATCAATGATCACTCAATGTGTAACAAGGAAATAGCACAATTGGTACCAATTCTTGTCGGTTTCTCAGACCTACACAAGTAAGGCTTATAGTGGAGCTCGGTGAGGATAGTGGCACAAAAAATTTGATGCAAAATGTTAGCAAGAGTCAATAATGTTGAAAGGGATTCACAAATTCGCAAGTGAAACAAGTAGACCAATAGCAAAAAAATGGCACACGGAAACACACACACGGATAGATAAATGGGGTCGTGCAACCAAGGAATGAGCACAAAATGTGGAGTCCACGAAAAACGCTTGTGTTGCACAACTCAAGAGAGACGCTAGGACGATTGCTCAATAGGCGGATACGACACTTGTGCACAACCTATGATATGCAAAATGGATAAAATTTCTATCCCAAGTATGCTATGTATGTATGGTTCCCGGTGTTTCTCTCAAGATGATCCAAGATGATCGGATATGACAATCTTATATGCAATGTGGTATGATGCTATGGCACTTGCTTACAAGCTCTTTGCTCTTTCTCTTTTGCTTAAAAGCTTATTGTTTTTTTTTGTGTGGCCACTTTTGCACAATGCACAAACCAAGATAGCAATAGTGTATATGTGGGAACAAACTTGTGACACAAGAGATGATATTATACCAATATGGTATGGTATGTATGCAATGGAAGGTGTAGACCACTAATGTGCACAAGTAACGTTGCCGGCAATACTCAAATGGCTAGTCTCGATAGGCAAGTGACGCAAAATGGGCTAGGGGTTATCAATGCAAAGCAAGGGAATATACAATGGTGTCGTCGAGGTTACCGTCCTTGGCGATGATGAGTGGGGGTGTTCTTGATGTAGATACCAAGATGATGGAGACTCATCCCTAAGTAGCCGAAACACCTTAGGAAACGGAAAAACCACAACTCAAAATCTCAAGGACAAAAGTCAAACGGTGGTAGTGGAAAGCGGTGGTGGTTTTGCGGAAGCTCAATAGATTGCGGAAATGCAATGATGAGGTTTTGAAACGCAATGCGGAAATGGAGGGTAAGGTGGTGAACTATACACTATGTCGGGGTTGGAAGCACGTCCCTAAGTAGCCGAAACACCTTAGGAGACACAACTCACGACACAAACAAAATTGGGTAAGTTGGGTTGGCGGAAGTGTATTGTGGGTAAGCCTATGCGGAAGTTATGGTGGTGGTATGTGGAAGTGTATGTGGGCTTCGGAACAAAATTGGACGAAAGTTAGGCGGTAAACGGAGTGGAGGATGGAGTTGATGCTGTCAGGGGCCGGATGTCCGGGCTGATGGCCGGATGTCCGGGCTGGTCGGGCCGGATGTCCGGGCTCGGGATCCGTGGATGAACACCGCGTGGAGAGGTCAAATCCGGGGCAAAATTCGGAAGATTTGTGGATGGAAATTGGGGAAAAGATGGGGAAAAGCTAGATCAACCTGCAACACACGAAATCCACGGATCAAATCCAACAAAACTTCATCACACCAACAAATCACACAAAAAAATTGGGGCTATTTTTGGTGGGGATTTTTGAAATTGGGGAAGAAATCAACAAAACTAGGCTAGAAAACACAACGGGAGGCTCCGAAATCATGATCAACCTGGCTCTGATACCAAGATGATGTAGGGTGGAACCCTAGATGGCCGATCTTTCATGAAAGGAGCGGATCCCTACGAAGAACGTGATGAACACGAGGGGGAACACGAGGGAAACACGAGGGGAACACGAGAGGAATCACTCAACCAACAAGAATATATCACACATGCGCTAGATCGATGAACACAAAGGTAAGATACAAGATCCAAATCCAACAAAGGACGATACAAAGGTAACCGGTTCTTCTCCGTAAGGAGGTCTTGATGGGGGTCTTCTTCGTGAGGAGGTCTTGAATCCAAGGTGGATCTTCTACGTAGAGGGGCCGCGGTCTCTCTCGTGGAGTAGATCCGTAATGGATGAGCAAAGCTCTATCTCACATATGAGCTAATCCTTTGCTGACCCTAACTAGGAGAAGGGGGAGGAGTATATATAGTCTAAGCCATGAAGGGGTAAGTGAGAAGGGGATACATGGACCTCTGGCCCGTCTCTGCACGCAGGCAGGCGCCGGATGTCCGGGCTGGGGGCCGGATGTCCGGGGCTTCGCGAGTCGCCGGATGTCCGGGCTCGGGCCGGATGTCTGGGCTGAAGTGGCCAAACTTCGGGTGCGTTCTGATGAGGACATCAATACCATTGTTACACCCACAGCCCCTGCTGCTATACATACTGGACCAATTACTAGAGCTCGCGCACGCCAATTAAATTACCAGGTACTTTCGTTTCTTGGTAATGATTCTAATGTTCATGAGAATATGATGCTGCCTAAATTGGATACATTTGTTTTGCTTACAAATGAAGGGCCTAGCTTCGAGAAGGATGAACATTGGAGCAAGAACATGCATGGAGATGATGGCATGTGCATGGGGAACAAGAACGGAGTTACAAGTGATGATTTCAGGACGTTGAAGCCACCATAATGCGTGCATGAAGCCTTGGACAAAATATACAAGATGCTATTTCATAACTTTCGTCCAGAGGCTATTCTAGGTGCTGCGTCACCTTATTATTGGGCCAGGCCCATGTAATTTCGAAATACTTGAGTATAGGCTGTTTTTAGAGTCTGTATGTGTGGGGAAACAAGAGATAGGGTTGGTTTCGGACCCCTTCCCCAAGGGCCACGAAATTCCCCCCTCTTCCTCCATATATACAGCCCTTACGGCGTCGTTTAGACTTTGGGTTTTGTTTAGATTAAAAGTTCGCCATAGCTGCAACTTCGCGTACTTCGTTTGTGTTCAACGACCAGACAAAGGCGTCACAGAACCCCACCTTGATCAATAAAGCTTTCATCTTATATTCGCAATATCCAGATTGCAATCTCAGTTTCTTGCTTGTTCTTCATTTGCTCGCAGGAAACAGACCCTCGTGGTCAGGTTGATCGTGCTCCGGCGTGGTCAATAACCTCTCGAACTTGGTTTAGCGATTGCTAAGGCGCGACGTCATCGCACGTTCGTAGTCGGATCGTCAAAGTCGACTTCCACCAAAGCGATATCCATCATCTCATCGAAAGACGGGACACCTTTGCCTCTATCAAGTGGTATCAGGTTTCCAGGTTGCTCGGTGAGATTTTACAATTTTTCGTACTTTAGATAGAGTTTGTTCTTCATACCTATAGTCCACGAAAAAGCCAAAAAAAATTTTAGGGTTAGTTCATCCTATCCGAACCAATCTGAGCCTTTGCATAATCTTTTCTGTGTTTGCTTTGTTGAATTTGCGGTTGCATCGTCGTGTCAAGTTGCTGGTCTTAGCGTCTAGTCCTTTAGAGTTTCGAGTTCTGTTCACAGGTTGTCACGTCACCGCTGCCAAATATCACCACCGCATCATCATCATCACTGCTGCCATATACCACCACCGCACCAACTTCATCGCCGCTGCCATATACCACCACCACATATTCACCGCCAATCCGAGTCCATATACGCCACCACATATCCGCCGCCATCACGCCAATCCGAGTACACCTGCAACATATATCCGCCACCAGTCCGAGTTCCACCAGATTCATCTCCGCCACCAGTCCGAGTTCCACCAGATTCATCTCCGCCACCAGTCCAAGTCCAGTATTTTGTTACCCTATTTTGGATTTCCAGATCACGCCATACTCTGAGTCGTGACAGAGAAGGACTCCCAAACTTTTGTGTTACCCGCAGTAGAAAAATAGTTCCAGTTTAAAAAAAACAAAAAAAAACTAAGTCTGGAAAATTCTGGCTAGGCAGTTTTTAGACCATTTGTAGACTTTTTCGAAAAAAAATTGTTGCGGAGCAAAAAAAAGAGGAAAAAAAGTGCAAAAAAAAGTGATTTTTTTTCAGAGTGTGCTCCTCCCTTGTTTACGTGCAGCTCCGTGATTTTGTTAGTGTTCTAGGCTCGCGTCTCTAGCACGGTCTAGCCTAGGACCAGCACAGTACCGTCGTTGAGCGTTTATTCAACTTTGCATATCTGAATTGATTATTGCTGACCCTTTTTGCTACCATATTATAAGCCTTCCCAGCTCCACATACATCTACGTCGTGCGTTTGACTCTCCCTGGTAATCGCTCTATCCAAGCTTTGAGAGTTTTGACTACAACGGTTGCCGATCACCACCTGCTGCTGGGTAAGAACTGGTATGATTTTGAGATTCGCTTGAAGGATTTGTGACATACCACCATCACCACCACTTCCTAGTAGTCTGTAGGATCATATTCTTTTGTGTTTCTATTGCTGCTAAACATGGCAGGATCACAAGCCGATGAGACTGATTGGGAGAACATGACGAACAAGGGGTTGCATGACAAATTTCAGCAAATGATGAGTGGCCAGGTGGGAGATGTGCTAAACAGATTTGAAGAGGCTATGGAGAAGATAGATGCCGTGGAGAAGTCGTTTGAGACAAAGCTGGATAACAGGTTTAATGAATTGCTCAAGCGTCTTCCCCAACCACCACCGGCTGCACCTGTCGCACCTCTACAACAACAACAACCACATCTCCAACGCCGCCTTCCAAATCAAGTGGGACGAGCACAGCGCGTTCCAATTGAGACTGGTCAAAATTCGGGTCCCGCTGCACCTAATGTTGATGCTTCTTTGGCTCCTGCTACTGCGGCGGCTGGGGAGGATGACGATTATGCGGGCGATTATGAGGATGAGGTTGATCAAAATCAGAACTACGTGCAGCCACCAGCACCACCTCCAGCAGGTCGACCTCAGGTATATATTCGCAACGGTAGGCCTGCACCACCACCTCAGGTACGAGATCATGACCATGTTCCTAAACTGAAATTGAATATTCCACCGTTTGAGGGTAGATACATTCCTGATGTATATCTTACTTGGGAGTTAGAAACTGAACAACGTTTTACATGTTTACAATATCCCGAGGAGAGACGGGTTGCTGCTGCTGTTTGTGCTTTCACTAGTTTTGCATGTGTATGGTGGTCTGAACATTGTAGATTATATCCTATTCCAGCTACTTGGGCTGCTTTGAAAACTGCTATGCGTACTCGTTGGGTTCCACCATATTATCAACGTGAATTGCTTCAAAAACTGCAGCGTTTACGACAAGGGAAAAATTCTGTAGAAGAATATTATCAGGAATTACAAACTGGCATGATTAGATGTGGTATTGTTGAGGAGAATGAAGCTATGCTTGCACGTTTTATGGGTGGTTTAAATAGGGAGATTCAGACCATTCTAGAGTATAAGGATTATACTAATATCACTCATTTATTCCATCTTGCTTGTAAAGCTGAACGTGAAGTGCAGGATCGACAAGCATTGGCGCGAACTAACTTTTTTGCAGGTCGACCTTCATCATGGACACCGCGTGCATCTTCTACTTCCACTGCGCCAGCACCTCCATCAGGTTCGACCTCCAGCCGTGATACAAGAAATTAGGCACAACCACCACTATCTGCCAAGAGCGCACCTGCCGGGCCTGCACAGAGCTCTTCATCTTCCATGGCATCAACAGGGCACACAAGTGATATTATTTGTCGTCGTTGTAAGGGAAGAGGACATTATGCGCGAGAATGCAAATCTCAGCGTGTAATGATTGCTACTGAGGATGGTGGGTATGAGTCCGCTAGTGACTATGATGAGGAGACTTTGACTCTTATTACACGTGAAGAACATGGTGGAGATGATTCTGAAAATGAGACGCAATACATGGCTCCTGAAGACGCTGACATGTATGAATGTTTAGTTGCTCAACGTGTTTTGAGTGTGCAGGTCACACAAGCAGAGCAAAATCAGAGGCATAATTTGTTCCATACAAAGGGAGTTGTGAAGGAACGTTCTGTTCGCGTCATCATAGATGGAGGGAGCTGTAACAACTTGGCTAGCATGGAGATGGTGGAGAAACTATCTCTCACCACAAGACCACATCCACATCCTTACTACATCCAATGGTTCAACAACAGCGGCAAGGTTAAGGTAACACGTACTGTTCGTGTGCATTTTAGAATCTCTACATATGCTGTATGTTGATTGTGATATGGTACCCATGCAAGCATGTTCCTTATAACTTGGTAGACCATGGCAATTTGATAAAAATTCTGTACACCATGGTAGAAACAATCAGTATACTCTTGTTCATAAGGATAAAAATATTACTTTGCTTCCTATGACTCCTGATTCCATTTTGAAAGATGACATTAATAGAGCTAATAAAGCAAAACAGGAGAAAAATAAGAGTGAAAATCAGATTGTGGCAAAAGAGTTTGAGCAACAAATGAAACCTAATAATAAACCATCTAGTGTTGTTTCTGAAATTAAATTGAAAAGTGCATGTTTACTTGCCACAAAATCTGATATTAATGAGCTAGATTTCAACAAATCTGTTTGCTATGCTTTTGTGTGCAAAGAGGCATTATTTTCATTCGAGGACGTGCCTTCCTCTTTGCCCCCTGCTGTCACTAACATTTTGCAGGAGTTCGCTGACGTCTTTCCACAAGACGTGCCACCGGGATTACCACCTATTCGAGGGATTGAGCATCAAATTGACTTAATTCCCGGTGCATCGCTACCCAACCGTGCACCATACCGTACCAATCCAGAGGAGACGAAGGAGATTATGCGTCAAGTACAGGAGCTGCTCAACAAAGGTTACATACGCGAATCTCTTAGTCCTTGTGCTGTTCCTATTATACTTGTGCCTCAAAAGGATGGTACTTCGCGTATGTGTGTTGATTGTAGAGGCATTAATAACATTACTATTCGTTATCGTCATCCTATTCCTAGGCTAGATGATATGCTTGATGAATTGAGTGGCTCTACAATATTTTCCAAAGTTGATTTGCGTAGTGGATACCATCAAATTCGTATGAAACTGGGAGATGAATGGAAAACATCATTTAAAACTAAGTTTGGTTTATATGAGTGGTTAGTCATGCCTTTTGGGTTAACTAATGCACCTAGTACTTTCATGAGACTAATGAACGAAGTTTTACGTGCTTTTATTGGACGATTTGTGGTAGTCTATTTTGATGATATACTGATTTATAGTAAATCTTTGGAAGAACATTTGGAACATTTACGTGCTGTTTTTATTGCTCTACGTGATGCACGTTTGTTTGGTAACCTTGGGAAGTGCACCTTTTGCACCGACCGAGTATCTTTTCTTGGCTATGTTGTTACTCCATAGGGAATTGAAGTTGATAAAGCCAAGATTGAAGCTATTGAGAGTCGGCTGCAGCCCAAAACGGTCACACAAGTGAGGAGTTTCCTTGGCCTCGCTGGTTTCTATAGGCGTTTTGTGAGAGATTTCAGCACCATTGCTGCACCTCTAAACGAGCTTACAAAGAAGGATGTGCCTTTTGTTTGGGGTACCGCACAGGAAGAAGCCTTCACGGTATTGAAAGATAAGTTGACACATGCTCCTTTACTCCAACTTCCTGATTTTAATAAGACTTTTGAGCTTGAATGTGATGCTCGTGGAATTGGATTAGGAGGTGTATTATTACAAGATGGTAAACCTGTTGCATACTTTTCTGAAAAATTGAGTGGGCCTAGTCTGAATTATTCTACTTATGATAAAGAACTATATGCTCTTGTTCGGACTTTAGAAACATGGCAACATAATTTATGGCCCAAAGAATTTGTTATACATTCTGATCATGAATCTTTGAAACATATTAAAAGTCAAGCTAAACTGAATCGTAGACATGCTAAATGGGTTGAATTCATTGAAACTTTCCCTTATGTCATTAAACACAAGAAGGGTAAAGAAAATGTTATTGCTGATGCATTGTCTCGTCGCTATACTATGCTGTCACAACTTGACTTCAAAATATTTGGTTTGGAGACCATCAAAGATCAATATGTGCAAGATGCTGATTTTAAAGATGTTTTGCAGAATTGTAAAGAAGGAAGAACCTGGAACAAGTTTGTCGTTAATGATGGATTTGTTTTCCGTGCTAACAAGCTATGCATTCCAGCTAGCTCTCTTCGTCTTTTGTTGTTGCAGGAGGCGCATGGAGGAGGATTAATGGGACACTTTGGCGTGAAGAAGACGGAGGACGTACTTGCTACACATTTCTTTTGGCCAAAGATTAGACAGGATGTTGAGCGTTTTGTTGCTCGCTGCACTACATGTCAAAAAGCTAAGTCACGACTCAATCCTCATGGTTTATATATGCCTTTGCCTGTACCTAGTGTTCCTTGGGAGGATATATCTATGGACTTTGTTTTAGGTTTACCTCGAACAAAGAAGGGGAGGGATAGCATATTTGTTGTCATGGATAGATTCTCAAAAATGGCACACTTTATACCATGTCATAAAAGCGATGATGCTGTTAAGGTTGCTGATTTGTTCTTCCGTGAAATTATTCGTTTGCATGGTGTGCCAAATACTATTGTTTCATATCGTGATACTAAATTTCTTAGCCACTTTTGGAGATGTTTATGGGCTAAGTTGGGGACTAAACTGATTTTTAGTACTACTTGTCACCCCCAAACTGATGGACAAACTGAAGTAGTCAATAGAACATTGTCTACTATGCTTAGGGCTGTTTTGAAGAATAATAAGAAAATGTGGGAAGAATGCTTGCCTCATATTGAGTTTGCTTATAATCGTTCATTGCATTCTACTACTAAGATATGCCCTTTTGAAATTATGTATGGTTTCCTACCTCGTGCACCTATTGATTTGTTGCCTCTTCCATCTTCGGAGAAGGTTAATTTTGATGCTAAACAACGTGCTGAATTGATCTTAAAAATGCATGAGTTAACTAAGGAAAACATTGAGCGTATGAATGCTAAATATAAACTTGCTGGAGATAAGGGTAGAAAACATGTTGTGTTTGCACCTGGAGATCTTGTTTGGTTACATTTGCGTAAGGATAGATTTCCTGATTTGCGCAAATCAAAGCTAATGCCACGTGCTGATGGTCCTTTTAAGGTGTTAGAGAAAATAAATGATAATGCATATAAACTTGAGCTGCCTGCAGATTTTGGGGTTAGTCCCACTTTTAACATTGCAGATTTGAAGCCTTATTTGGGTGAGGGAGATGAGCTTCCGTCGAGGACGACTTCATTTCAAGAAGGGGAGGATGATGAGGACATCAATACCATTGTTATACCCACAGCCCCTGCTGCTATACATACTGGACCAATTACTAGAGCTCGCGCACGCCAATTAAATTACCAGGTACTTTCGTTTCTTGGTAATGATTCTAATGTTCATGAGAATATGATGCTGCCTAAATTGGATACATTTGTTTTGCTTACAAATGAAGGGCCTAGCTTTGAGAAGGATGAACATTGGAGCAAGAACATGCATGGAGATGATGGCATGCGCATGGGGAACAAGAACGGAGTTACAAGTGATGATTTTAGGACGTTGAAGCCACCATAATGCGTGCATGAAGCCTTGGACAAAATATACAAGATGCTATTTCATAACTTACGTCCAGAGGCTATCTAGGTGCTGCGTCACCTTATTATTGGGCCAGGCCCATGTAATTTCGAAATACTTGAGTATAGGCTGTTTTTAGAGTCCGTATGTGTGGGGAAACAAGAGATAGGGTTGGTTTCGGACCCCTTCCCCAAGGGCCACGAAATTCCCCCCTCTTCCTCCATATATACAGCCCTTACGGCGTCGTTTAGACTTTGGGTTTTGTTTAGATTAAAAGTTCACCATAGCTGCAACTTCGCGTACTTCGTTTGTGTTCAGCGACCAGACAAAGGCGTCACAGAACCCCACCTTGATCAATAAAGCTTTCATCTTATATTCGCAATATCCAGATTGCAATCTCAGTTTCTTGCTTGTTCTTCGTTTGCTCGCAGGAAACAGACCCTCGTGGTCAGGTTGATCGTGCTCCGGCGTGGTCAATAACCTCTCGAAGTTGGTTTAGCGATCGCTAAGGCGCGACGTCATCGCACGTTCGTAGTCGGATCGTCAAAGTCGACTTCCACCAAAGCGATATCTATCATCTCATCGAAAGACGGGATACCTTTGCCTCTATCACGTTCTGTCGTCGATGCCGGATTTCCGGGGGAAGGGCCGGATGTTCGGGCTTTGGCGAGGCGCCGGATGTCCGGGGCTGGCGCCGGATGTCCGACCGCTGATGGTACTTGGCGGCTGGGCGGCTGCTGTGGGTGAGGTTCCAGGGGCCGGATGTCCGGGGTCCTGGCCGGATGTCCGGGTCCTGGGAGCTGTCTCCGTCTTCTTCTTCCATCGTCGCTTCCATGCTTCTCTCGCGGATGGTGTAGTTGTTCCTTGGCGCTTGCACTCCTCCTCGTTGTCCGTAGTGTTCCGACAATACCTATGCATGCACACGAGTGGAGTGTCAAGTAGTATACCATCCTCGAAGGTGTCGAGTGATGTAAAGGAGATGATTCACCTTTGTGTATGTGAAGTAGATGTCGCACGTGTCACTCGCCGAATGGACTCTTGACATGGTGATGTCCATAGGATGCTCCGCATCACATACCTAGCTTTGTCAAACGTTCATAACGTGTGCATCTGCTCCTGCAATAGGTCTGTCACCTAGTGGTGCATCAAGGACATAATTCTTCTGTGCAGCAATGAGGATAATCCTCAGATCACGGACCAAGTCCGCATCATTTCTACTATCATCTTTCAACTCTTTTTCTCTAGGAATATATCAAAAATAAAGGGGAAGCTACATCGCAAGCTATTGATCTACAACATAGATATGCAAATACTATCAGGACTAAGTTCATGATAAATTAAAGTTCAATTAATCATATTACTTAAGAACTCCCACTTAGATAGACATCCCTCTAGTCATCTAAATGATCACGTGATCCATATCAACTAAACCATGTCCGATCATCACGTGAGATGGAGTAAGTTTCAATGGTGAACATCACTTATGTTGATCATATCTACTATATGATTCACGCTCGACCTTTCGGTCTCAGTGTTCCGAGGCCATATTTGCATATGCTAGGCTCGTCAAGTTTAACCTGAGTATTCTGCATGTGCAAAACTGGCTTGCACCCGTTGTATGTGAACGTAGAGCTTATCACACCCGATCATCACGTGGTGTCTCAGCACGAAGAACTGTCGCAACGGTGCATACTCAGGGAGAACACTTATACCTTGAAATTTTAGTAAGGGATCATCTTATAATGCTACCGTCGTACTAAGCAAAATAAGATGCATAAAAGATAAACATCACATGCAGTCAATATAAGTGATATGATATGGCCATCATCATCTTGTGCCTTTGATCTCCATCTCCAAAGCATCGTCATGATCACCATCGTCACCGGCTTGACACCTTGATCTCCATCGAAGCATCATTGTCGTCTCGCCAACTATTGCTACTACGACTATCGCTACCGCTTAGTGATAAAGTAAAGCAATTACATGGCGATTGTATTTCATACAATAAAGCGACAACCATATGGCTCCTGCCAGCTGCCGATAACTGTTACAAAACATGATCATCTCATACAACAATTTTATATATCATCACGTCCTGACCATATCACATCCCAGCAAGCCCTGCAAAAACAAGTTAGACATCCTCTACTTTGTTGTTGCAAGTTTTACCTGGCTGCTACGGGCTTCTAGCAAGAACCATTCTTACCTACGCATCAAAACCACAACGATTTTTGGTCAAGTGTGTTGTTTTAACCTTCAACAAGGACTGGGCATTGTCAAACTTGATTTAACTAAAGTTGCAGAAACAGACACCCACTAGCTACATGTGTGCGAACCACGGCGTTAGAACCAGTCTCATGAACGCGGTCATGTAATGTCGGTCTGGGCCGCTTCATCCAACAATACCGCCGATCAAAGTATGACATGCTGGTAAGCAGTATGACTATTATCACCCACAACTCTTTGTGTTCTACTCGTGCATATAATATCTACGCTTAGACCTGGCTCGGATGCCACTGTTGGGGAACGTAGTATTTCAATTTTTTTGCCTACAATCACCCAAGATCTATCTATGAGAAGCATAGCAACGAGCGGGGAGAGAGAGTCCATGTACCCTCGTAGACCGAAAGAAGAAGCGTTACGTAACGCTGTTGATGTAGTCGAACGTCTTCACGATCCAACTAATCAAGTACCGAACGCATGGCACCTCCGCGATCTGCACACGTTCAGCTCGGTGACGTCCCTCAAACTCTAGATCCAGCTAAGGCCAAGGGAGTTTTGTCAGCACGACGGCGTGTTGACGGTGATGATGAAGTTATCGACGCAGGGCTTCGCCTAAGCACTACGACAATATGCCGAGGTGGAAAACTGTGGAGGGGGGCACCGCACACGGCTAAGAAATCAACTTTTGTGTCTATGGGGTGCCCCCCTCCCCCGTATATAAAGGAGGGGAGGAGGAGGAGGGCCGGCCACAAGGGGCGCGCCCAAGGGGGGGATTCCTACTCCTAGTAGGAGTAGGTTTCCCCCTTTCCTAGTCCAAGTAGGAGAAGAAGGAAGGAGTAGGAGAGGGAGAAGAAAAGAGGGGGGCGCCGCCCCCTCCCTAGTCCAATTCGGACCAGCCCATGGGGGTAGCGCGCAGCCTCCCCTTGTTGCCCTTCTCTCCTTTCCACTAAGGCACATGAAGGCCCAATACTTCCCCCGGCGAATTCTCGTAACTCTCCGGTACTCCGAAAAATACCCGAACCACTCAGAACCTTTCCGATGTCCGAATATAGCCTTCCAATATATCGATATATATGTCTCGACCATTTTGAGACTCCTCGTCATGTCCGTGATCTCATCCGGGACTCCGAAAAAACTTCAGTACATCAAATCACATAGCTCATAATACAAATCGTCATCGAACGTTAAGCGTGCGGACCCTACGGGTTCGAGAACTATGTAGACATGACCGAGACACATCTCCGGTCAATAACCAATAGCAGAACTTGGATGCTCGTATTGGTTCCTACATATTCTACAAAGATCTTTATCGGTCAAACCGCACAACAACATACGTTGTTCCCTTTGTCATCGGTATGTTACTTGCCCGAGATTAGATCGTCGGTATCATCATACCTAGTTCAATCCCGTTACCGGTAAGTCTCTTTTACTCTTTCCGTAATGCATCATCCCGCAACTAACTCATTAGTCACATTGCTTGCAAGGCTTATAGTGATGTGCATTACCGAGAGGGCCCAGAGATACCTCTCCGATACTTGGAGTGACAAATCCTAATCTCGATCTATGCCAACCCAACAAACACCTTCGGAGACACCTGTAGAGCATCTTTATAATCATCCAGTTACGTTGTGACCTTTGATAGCACACAAGGTGTTCCTCCTGTTTTCGGGAGTTGCATAATCTCATAGTCAGAGGAACATGTATAAGTCATGAAGAAAGCAATAGCAATAAAACTCAATGATCATAATGCTAAGCTAACGGATGGGTCTTGTCCATCACATCATTCTCTAATGATGTGATCCCGTTCGTCAAATGACAACACATGTCTATGGTCAGGAAACTTAACCATCTTTGATTAACGAGCTAGTTAAGCAGAGGCATACTAGGGACACTCTGTTTTGTCTATGTATTCACACATGTACTAATTTTCCAGTTAATACAATTCTAGCATGAATAATAATCATTTATCCTGATATAAGGAAATATAAATAACAACTTTATTATTGCCTCTAGGGCACATTTCCTTCATTTCCTCAATGGTGAATTTGTAAAAATCGCCTATTCACCCCCCCTCTAGTCGATATAACGCACTTTTCAGGTGGTGGCTGAGCAACACCACCGTTAGTGAGTAGGGCTCGACTAGATCCCGTCAGGATCCGATGACCTAGGAGGCGGGGGCTGAGGGTGCTAGGGGTGGGGTGCCATGGTGCTGTGCGTCACTCCGGGAGAAGTGTTGGGGAGCTACTCATTGTTGGGCCTGAGGAGGGACGTCGGGCAACGTGGGGTGGGCGTGGCCCTTGCTGAAGGAAGGAGGTGGAGAGGATAAGGGAGTGATGGTGGAGAGGGGTCATGGGGCATTTTCTAAAAAAACAAGTTTGGATCACTGCCTACGGTTTGTTTTTTCGTGGTGCCGATGGACAGCGGGTGGCTTCGGCGGAAGGAGGTTGAGACGGATTGGGGTCGTGATCGTGTGGGAGGTGGGTCGGGGTATTAGCAGAATAAGGAGGTTTTATTGTAGAATAAGGTCTTATGGGTGTTATTAGAATAGACCCACCCTATATATGTGTGTGTGTGTGTGTGTGTGTGTGTGTATACATCTGGGCTATTCTGTTTACGTAATAGATATTATTCTGCTACTCCACTTGAATGGACGGCCTGTAGACATTGGACTGACAGGATTTGCCACGTGAACTGATCTTCCCGTGTCTTCGACGGACGAAAATAGGGGATTCGACGGGGAGCTTCTAAAGGTTCTCCGGTGCACTGTTGCAGGACATTCGTTGCCAGAGGAGACATCTTCGGGATTCCGCACATACGCGCGCTCACCTGGTCGTGTTTTCCGAGGTCAAGTCGCCGGAGGTGATGACATGGGCATTTGGCAGCGTAGGTGTTGCAGGTGTTGGTGTTTGTCGTGGTGTTCGTAGTCGTCGATTTTTGGTTCGCTTGTTGTTTTATGTGTTATAGCGATGTCAGAATGATCGATGGTTGAGAGTTTTTGGAGATTTTCTGACTGTAATTTCTGATGAGAAGTTTTGCCGTTATTGGTCGTTGGCCATGGCCGCCATGCATGTGTGTTCTTCTTTTTCTGATGTTTTGTTTTCGAATTGGCGTTGCAGGGAGACCGATGAGGATCATATGAACAGTTTTGCGTTGTCAATTTTGCTCCTTGAGTTGTTTCTACCCGGATTCCCATGTGATTTGGTCGTTGGTGCAGGTGGTGTATCGTGGTTGACTGTAGCCTAGGATTTCTTATAATCTCGTCAAATGGTGTAATTAAGTTTCATGTTTTTCTGTGTTGTTGAATTTTGTGGGCAGACATCCATGCTCCTTGATTGGCTGACGTATGTGTAGTTGGGCTGCTCTTGGTCAAAGTTGTCTGACTATGTGTTGACATCAGAGTAAGTAGTTTAAACAGGCTGCCTAGCCAACCATCTGCACTATCAATATAAAGCTCCTCCCCACCCCTGCCCTCTCTCACTTTCATTCCACCAGCTGCCACCAAAGAAAAGCCAAATGGATCCTGACCTGGGAGAGGTCACAAAGGAGGAGGGGGATCTCGTCGAGGTGAGGGTTGCAGCAGTAGAGCACAAGAGGAGGAGGTGGCACAGGCATAGGCAGAGGGCACAATATGCGGCCGAGGAGGAAGTGGAGGCAGAGTTCAACAGACGCCTTGCGACAGAGTGCTCGAGACTTGCAACTGCAATGAACTGGAGCTAGTTTCCCAGACGGCAGGAGAAGGAACTAGGGTGAGAGCAGTCACTGCTCCATACCCATTCACTAGGGACAAGTGGCGTCAGTTCTTTGATCGTTATGACTGAAGTACTAAATTTTTATGTTTTTAAGATTATGTTGGGAGAGAGCAGAGAGTTGAATGACTAAATGAATGCATCTGTCTATCTCTGAATGAGTTATTCTATCTACATATTTTGGTATATGCACTTTGAACAGCGGCCGTATGTGCACTCCCATAATCATTTGAACTGCTGCTTTATCTATACTTGAACTGTTTTTGCGGTCAATGTTGTATGACGACATCGTCATAAATAACTATTTTCTACCGGCTGGCTGCCCACCTGCCTATTTATTATTTTTATAATCTACGTGTTGCTAGAGGCGAGGGTGTCCCGATCTTTCCATGAGATGATAACTATCAATTTGGTGGAGTCGACTTTGACGATCCGACTACAAACGTGCACGACGTTGCGCCTTAGCAATCGCTAAACCAGTCTGCTGAGGTTACTGACGATGCCGGAAGCACGATCAGCCTGACCACGAAGGTCTATTCCTGCAAGCAATCGAAGAACGAGCAAGAATATGATAAAGCAATTTGAATATTGCGATATATATGAAGTATTGATAATGGTGGGGATCCGTAAGCGGTCTTGGTCTGGTCGTTGGACACAAACGAAGTACACGAAGTTGCAATGGCTAACTTTTAACTAAACAAATCCCAAGGAAAAAGCTACTAGATGGATCTACTTATATAGGAGCAAGGGATGGCGGCCAAGGAGGTGGGAGGACGTTCTAAGGCAGCCTAAAACCAACCCTAGGTCGTACAAGGCTCATGGGCCCAAGTGGAGGTGATGCAACACCTTTGGGTTGTTTGACTCGGATTCTGCTGCAGCGTCAGATTGTTTCGTCCATATCTAAATGATCCGGATGAATTTAAAGGTGAATCCAAATGGCGAAAGAGGACGAAATCTACTTTCCAATAAAAAAAGAATCACCCAATTCGGAGTCCGTATGAAAAAGTTGTTTGCGTTTTGACTCAGGTATGTGTGTGTAGTCCGAATCTGAATCCAGAACGTGAGAGACTTGGACTCTATCTTCTCTTGGTCCAAAAGTGACGTGAGAGGACTTTTTGAACAGAACCTAAACTTCTCTTTTTGCCTTATCTTCATATATGGATTGTACAAATGTCCCATACACCTGCAATTAGACAAAACATAAAAGTGTGTGAAGTATTTTTGTTCTGGATAACATAAATAGATTATTGAATAGTTTGCACTAGAAATCACCTCACAAATATGCATGTATGCAGTATTTTTGGTCGTATCCAAGGTAGTCATGTCCTCATCATCCTCCCCTTCTTGAAAACAAACCCGTCCTCGGCGTTGCTTAATCTGAAATCTGGCTAACAAGAGAGACAAAGTGTACACGTCGTATATGTATATGTCATCCGTTTTTACTGATCTCATTTACTGCACATGTGACACAGTTATACAAGAGCACCCTTCAAAAGTCATGAAATGTAAAGCCAATATATTATCACAAGAAGTCAAAGGCATGAAAATATTGCAACTCAGTTTGCACATATAAGTGAAGCTCTTATTCTTATCAAAAGATTGACAATGCTTATCATTAAACCATCCCCACATTGATGAACCATCACCAAGATTAGAGGTCATATCAAAATGATCAAACATTGGCACAATTATTTTCAAACATATTTGATCCAAATCTGATTTATTCCCGGATTCACTTGATTCTTTTGCATCGATAGTTAATTCAATGGGTTCACTCAAAATTGCTTGATCACATGGCAAAATCAAATCATCAACGTAGTCCTCTAAAGTAGCTGGTGTGATCAAAATAGTGGGTAGCTCACCGCATGGTGCACTTAAATTGACAAGACATTCATCATACTCATGTGGAGGTGGAAGATTAGTACCTTTGTCATTACCTCTTATGATCAACTCAGATGATGTAGGCACTCTCGGTGATGATGTGTCACATGGTGGAGGTGATGTAGTCCTCACAACAACGGATGTGGTTGTCATAGTATGCCTAGTAGTTGAAGGGACAACCGTATCAACTCTTGGAATGTGCATCTCGCGCTTGTTCTCCTTGTGGGCAACACGTCGTTTTATTTCCTGTTCAACTTTGCAAGCAAGATGAAACAAATGGTCCATAGGATAACACTCTTCATGAATTAGTATCTCCTGAATGTCACGATTTAATCCTCCCCAAAATCTATCCATAAAATCTTCTTCACTTTCTTCTAAAGAGGAATGCAGCAAGGTAGTTTGTAAAGTATCATAATATTTCATTACGGTGTCACTACCTTGTTTTAAATGTTGCAACTTTGTAATCATTCCACGAGTATAATAAGCGGGAACGAATGTATGTCGCATGGCAAGTTTCAAATCATCCCAAGTAGTAGGTATATCATTAGGGTGTAACCGACAATATTCACTCCACCAAACTACAGCATAACCAGTGAAAGAACCAACCGCAACCTTAACTTTTTTACGTACATCAAAATTATTGGAAGCAAATATATTATCAAACTCCCATTCAATATATAAAGCAGGTCTAAAACGGCCATTAAATGGTGGTATAGAAACATTAACCTGATCATGTGCATTTGGATGTTTGTGCACCTCTCGTGATGGTTGTGGTGTTTGCATAGGTGATGGCACGTCTCCCATGATCGACAAAACCCATGAATTGACTCTAGATCCTGTCATGATTAGTAGAAACAAGAAACAAAATTCAAGAATAATGTTCCTATGAACTACTAGGATGTGGTGGTAAAGCACTCACAGTAAAGCAAATATCAATATCTTACAAGTTCTTACCAAGCAGCAGGTGGTGACAGGCAACCAGCGGTGTCAAATAACTCTGAAGATTGTGTAAAGCGATTGCCAGGGGAACGTACGTATACACGGTGCAGAAATATGCGGAGCTGGGTTGGCTATATATGGTAGCAAAATATTAGCAATAATCAATTCAGAGATGCAATGTTGAATCAACGCTCAACAATGGTACTGTGCTGGTCCTAGGCTAGACCGGACTAGAGACGCGAGCCTAGAACACTAATGAGGTCACAGCGTAGCACAACTAGCATCAATGAAGGATACTAAGTAGCTCTGGATAGCAAGATATAAGTGAAGATCACAACGGTAGTAAAGATAATGATGAAAAACAACTGCCAAGCAGGATATACAACAACTCTCTCTCCAACTTTCCTCTTGAAAAGTTTGAGCCAATTTTCTGTTAACTTTTTCAAAGAATGCTACTAACTCTAGCTTTCCAATGCAAAAAGAATCACTCAATTCCGAATTGATATGAGGAGTCAAAGAATTCTAAAACTGGCCTGAAAAACTGGAATAAGCTCTGTCCGCGAACTTCGGAGGGCAAACAGACCTATTTAGAAGCCGATTTTGAGGTATCAAATAGTGAACTAGCCTCTGCAACTATTTAGATGCGGCTCGTCGCTAGCTTTCATTTGAGTACTTGTGGAGCCAAAACTGACTTTGTATGAGGAAGTTATGCCTGTTTTACTGAACAGTGCACAAAACAGATTCCAATCCGAATTCAACTGAGATTGAGTCTAGATAGATCCAAATTTTGTTTTTTTTCTTCTCTTTTTTTTCCTCGCACTTTTTTTCTTTCTCTCCTTTTTTTTTCTCTGACTCTTTTTTTTAACTTTTTTCTCTCTCTTTTTCCAAAACAAACTAGATAAGATGCAGATTGGATCATGCAAAGATGTGAACGATCTGAACTATGATTATGACAATGAACGATGGGTAGCACGTAGTGGAAATTGATGGATGGGTGGTGGACAGCGGAAAGGATAACGATGCAGCGGCAACGTGACTAATGTGATCAGAACTCGAAACTCTAAACGGACTAGACACTAAGACCAACAAGTTGACACGACGATGCAACCAATAATTCAATAATGCAAACAATGAAAAGAAAATTGCAAATGCTCAGACTGGCTACGACAAAGGATGAATAGATCTAACTTTTTTCTGGCTTTTTCTTGGACAATAGGTAAGAAAATAAATCTAATCTAGGGATAACTAGAAATTCTCACCGAGCAACATGAAAACTGATACCACTTGATAGAGGCAAAGGTGTCCCAATCTTTCGATGAGATGATAACTATCGATTTGGTGGAGACGACTTTGACGATCCAACTACAAACGTGCACGACGTTGCGCCTTAGCAATCGCTAAGCCAATCTCCTGAGGTTACTGATGATGCCGGAAGCACGATCAGCCTGACCACGAAGGTCTATTCCTGCAAGCAATCGAAGAACGAGCAAGAATATGATAAAGCAATCTGAATATTGCGAATATATATGAAGTATAGATAATGGTGGGGATCCGTAAGCGGTCTTGGTCTGGTCGTTGGACACAAACGAAGTACACGAAGTTGCAATGGCTAACTTTTAACTAAACAAATCTCAAGGAAAAAGGTACTAGATGGATCAACTTATATAGGAGCCAGGGGTGGCGGCCAAGGAGGTGGGAGGACGTCCCAAGGCAGCCTAAAACAAACCCTAGGTCGTACAAGGCTCATGGGCCCAAGTGGAGGTGATGCAACACCTTTGGACTTGTTGTTTGACTCGGATTCTGTTGCAGCGTCATATTGTTTCGTCCATATCTCAACGCCCCGGATGAATTTAAAGGTGAATCCAATTGAGTTGGAAAGAGGACGAAATCTATTTTCCAACAAAAAAAGAATCACCCAATTCGGAGTCCGTATGAAAAAGTTGTTGCCGTTTTGAGTAAGGTATGTTTGTGCACTCAGAATCTGAATCCAGAACGTGAGAGACTTGGACTCTATCTTCTTTTGGCCCAAAAGTGACGTGAGAGGACTTTATGAACAGAGCCTAAACTTCTCATTTTCCCTTATCTTCATATGTGGATTGTACAAATGTCCCATACACCTGCAATTAGACAAAACATAAAAGTGTGTGAAGTATTTTTGTTCTGGATAACATAAATAGATTATTGAATAGTTTGCACTAGAAATCACCTGACAAATATGCATGCATGCAATATTTTTGGTCGTATCCAAGGTAGTCATGTCCTCATCACGTGTCTTCCTGGCTATAAATTCTATCCATCTATGTGTGGTGTGTGCCTCAGTCTCCTCCTCGTTTTGTTCCTTCCTTGAAAATCAAATCTAGGTTCCTCCCACTTTTCTCTGTTCTTTTTATCCCTTTTCCTGTGGTGCGCCCATGGAGGATTGTTCATGCATTTGCCTCACAAGGATGGTGCCTATAGCTGACGCTTCTGTGTATGAATCTGGTTTGGAGCCCACCTAGAGTTAGCGCCGTGGGCAACATTCGTCGCTGTTACAACAACCATGGTTTTCGTGCTCCCTATGTTTGTCGCCTGACGGTTGCGGACTTGGAGGAATCCTTGGTATGTGTTTCCTATTTTTTCTACTCTGTAGATCTCATTTTGAATCCCATGGACTGAATCTATAGTTTATATTATCAGTAGTTTGTCTATAATTCTTATTTGGTTTTGTCAGAAGTTAACAGTAGGGATTCGTACGTGTATTTGTTCAGTAGTTAAGAATATTTGTTCCTTTGTATAATTCTTGTTCTGTTTTTGTCAGAAGTTTACTATATAGATTCATATGTATATTTCTTCAGTTTGGTCAGGATATAGCACTAGTTATTTTTGTGTTTTGTCTTGGGTTCAGATATTTTTTCACTTGTTATGTAACAGTTGCTAGATCTGTGCAAATATTCACTTATGTCATGTCTTCTCTTTTTTTTTCTTACCCCCATGCCCATTTGAGAAAATGACATCCAGAATCAGGATTTTGCTGCTAGTTCGGGGATATTGAAGATGGAGATGGCAGACAAGAATGGGTATCAGTTGATGGCAGTTGCCTACCACATCGACTTTGATGGTTGCAAAAACCTAACAACTGGGTGGAAGGAGTTTGTGGCAGTCTGGAATTGAGGATGGAGATGTGGTTATGGTTATGTTCTTCAGGGAAGATGACACTCTGACGTTCATAATTTATGTGTTCTAGGTTCAAATGTGGCAAATGAGGCTGTTTGTGTGACTTGTGTGCGTTTGATTATGTTGTAGTATTTTTTAAATAATGTGTATGAGATGGTTGAACTCTATGTTTTACCATATGGTTTGGAAAAATTTGTTCGTATGTTATTGTATGCACTATATTTTTAATGTAATGCTTCCTATTTGGCTCACGTGCAATTTTTTAATTATTTATATTTTTAATTTTTGGTTTAGAACAACTATAGTTGAACTGATGTGCATCCTTTGTTTTTACTGGCATATTTTCATGTAGATAGCTCACATGAAAAATATATTATGTTGGTGAATGTAGCACCCCTTGGGTTGAGTTTGTTGAACTTGCATGCCGATAATGATAGAAATGAAGTACTTTGAATGTCAATGCCCAATCGCATTCATTTTTTGCAGAGCATTTTTTCCTAGTATTGACAGGAATTTAGAGCACAATTTAGTTTTTAGTTGACTACTGATAGTTCTAGTAATATTTTAAATAAAAAGAATTTAATCTTGCTGCACAGTACAAATTTTATTTGAACTTTTTGAATTTTAGTAGTTGAACTTTTTAAAAATTTGTTTCTTTAATTTTTATCACAATCTTTCTACGTTGAAGTATCCTTTTAAAAATTGGTTTAATTTTTTTTACAACGAACATGTGTTTGAACTTTTCTACATTCTTTATTTGAACTTATTTCTTTATGTTGTTTATTTTTAAAAACAATTGTGCATTTTGTTCCTTTGATTGGTCGCGTGGTATCCGAAGGAATTTTGTAATGGGTCGCTCTGTGGTATTGGCCTGCCCCGGGAGCTAATGTTTTCGGCCAAAATAGCCCGTCTACGCGGCTGGGAAGTCCCGCGTGTGCCTGCGCTATGCGTTTAGTCCCACCTCGCTAGCCGAGGGGGCTCTCGGCCGATTTATAAGCGCTCCGAGGCACACCTGGTGAACACCTCTGAGTATTCACCTAAGCGCTTATACACGGCTCTTGCTCTCTGTCATGACCTGTGGGCCCGGTTCGGTTGGCCCGCGCAGTATGGTCTACAACAAATTCGCCAATGGTTCGCTGTTGGCTTGAGTCCTAGTATCCACCTGCATTGGGTCGGCATATCCCTTGGGCGGTCAATTTTTTTGATTGTTCTTAGCATTGTTTGCTCTAGTTTTTATGAATTTCTTTTTTTGCCTAATATAAGCATTTTATTTTTCTTATTTATACTGAATGTTCTCCTGTGCTTGAACTAACATCTTTTTTATAGTGTGTTTTCCTTACTTACTTTTTGTTCTCATTTTTTTGATTTAATGAACAACCGGGTACAACATAAAGGACCACACCGAGGGGAGGCATATTCGTACTCACCCATCTTTTTTTGTTTTATTTTGTATGGACTAATGAACAGCGTCGTCGGTAAAAAAGCGGCACCGCACCGAGTGGCATAGTTGTAGTCACACATCTTTTTAAACATCCGCGTCAAGATTGACAGTGGTTGAAGGCACAACGCCTGCACTGCTCCTGTCAAACGAGCGCACTACCACGTTGCGTGAGGCCGAGCCAGGGGGAGGGGGGTCGGGGCCCCCCACCCCCATCCCGAAGAGGCCGAGCTAGGTACGAGCTGTAGCAGGCAAAGACGCGGCATGCCGCGGTGTCGCATGCGGAGGCGAGTCCGTAACATGACTTGCCCCATTATCTATCTTTTAGGGGAAAAACAATCACCACACCGAGGGGCATAGTTGTACTGACACATCTTCCTTGTATGGACTTGCCCCATGATCTATCTTTAGGTGAAAAACATGACCGCACCGAGGGGCACAGTCGTACAAACACATCTTTTTTGCTTTTTATTTATGTATGTACTGATGAACAACGTCGTCGGTAAAAAAGCGGCACCGCACCGAGTGGCATAGTTGTACTAAGACATCTTTTTTGTTTGTATAGATTGATGAAACATCCGCCTCAAGATTGACAGTGGTTGAAGGCACAACCCCCGCACTGCAACTGTCAAATGAGCGCACTGCCGCGTAAACACGAGGTCGATCCGAGGGGGAGGGATCCCCCTCCCCCAACCCGGCGAGGCCGAGCCAGGAACAAGCCGTAGCAGGCGACGACGTGGCATGCACGGCGTCGCATGCGTAGGCGAGTATGTAACATGACTTGGCCCATTATCTATCTTTTTGGGGAAAAACCAACACCTCACCCAGGGGCATAGTTGTACTGACACATCTTCCTTGTATGGATTTGCCCCATATCCTATCTTTAGCGAAAAAATAGGCCCGCACCGAGGGGCATAGTCGTACTGACACATCTTTTTTTCTTTTTATATTTGTATGGACTGATGAACAACGTCGTCGGCAAAAAAGCGGCACCACACCGAGTGGCATAGCTGTACTGAGACATCTTTTTTGTTTGTATGGATTGATGAAACATATGCGTCAAGATTGACAGTGGTTGAAGGAACAACCCCCGCGCTGCGCCTGTCAAACAAGCACATTGCTACGTTAGCGCAAGGTCGAGCCGGGGGGGACTCCCCTCCCGCATCCTGGCGAGGCTGATCCAGGAACGAGCCGTAGCAGGAGACGAAGCGCCGTGCCGCAGCGTCGCATGCGAAGGTGAGTCCCTAACATGACTTGCCCCATTATCTATCTTTTAGGTGAAAAACCAGCACCTCACAGAGGGGCATAGTTGTACTGACACATCCTCCTTGTATGGACTTGCCCCATGATCTATCTTTAGCGGAAAAAACAGTACCACACTGAGGGGCATAGTCGTACTGGCACATCTTTCTTGCTTTTTATTTTTTATGGACTGATGAACAACGTCGTCGGTAAAGAAGCAGCACCGCGCCGAGTGGCATAGTTGTACTGAGACATCTTTTTTGTTTGTATGGATTGATGAAACAATCGCGTCAAGATTGTCAGTGGTTGAAGGCACAACCCCCGCACTGCACTTGTCAAACGAGCGCACTGCCGCGTTAGCGCGTGGCCGAGCCGGGGGAGGGACCCCTCCCCCACCCCGGAGAGGCCGAGCCAGGTACGAGCCATAGCAGGTGATGACGTGGCGTGCCGCGACGTCACATGCGGAGGCGAGTCCGTAACATGACTTGCCCCATTATCTACTCCCTCTGTAAACTAATATAAGAGCGTTTAGAATACTAAAATGGTGACCTAAATGCTCTTATATTAGTTTACAGAGGGAGTATCTTTTAGGTGAAAAACCAGCACCTCACCGAGGGGCATAGCTGTACTCACACATCTTCCTTGTAAGGACTTTCCCCATGATCTATGTTTAGGGGGAAAAACCGGACCGCGCCGAGGGGCATAGTCATACTGACACATCTTTTTTATTTTTGTATGGACTGCTGAACATCGTTGTCGGTAAAAATGCGGCACCGCACCAACTGGCATAGTTGTATTGAGACATCTTTTTGGTTTGTATGGATTGATGAAACATCTGCGTCAAGATTGACAATGGTTGAAGGCACAACCCCCACACTCCGCCTGTCAAACGAGCGCATTGTCGCATCAGCGCGAGGCCGAGCCGGGGGAGGGGGGTCGGGACCGCTCTTCCCCCATCCCGGCGAGGCTGAGCCAGGAAGGAGCCATAGTAGGTGACGACGCGGCGTGTCGCGGCATAGCAAGCGGAGGCGAGTTCGTAACAAGACTTTCCCCTATTATCTATCTTTTGGGGGGGTGTCGATGCTTGGGGAACAGAATAGCCGTACTGCGCCTATCAAACGAGTGCACTGCCGCGTTAGCGCGAGGGCGAGCTTGGGGGAGGGGGAAGGGACCCCTCTCCCCCATCCTGGTGTGGCCAATCCAGGAACGAGCCGCAGCAGGCGATGACGCGGTGATGAGGACATCAATACCATTGTTACACCCACAGCCCCTGCTGCTATACATACTGGACCAATTACTAGAGCTCGCGCACGCCAATTAAATTACCAGGTACTTTCGTTTCTTGGTAATGATTCTAATATTCATGAGAATATGATGCGGCCTAAATTGGATACATTTGTTTTGCTTACAAATGAAGGGCCTAGCTTTGAGAAGGATGAACATTGGAGCAAGAACAAGCATGGAGATGATGGCATGCGCATGGGGAACAAGAACGGAGTTACAAGTGATGATTTCAAGACGTTGAAGCCACCATAATGCGTGCATGAAACCTTGGACGAAATATACAAGATGCTACTTCATAACTTTCGTCCAGAGGCTATTCTAGGTGCTGCGTCACCTTATTATTGGGCCAGGCCCATGTAATTTCGAAATACATCAGTATAGGCTGTTTTTAGAGTCCGTATGTGTGGGGAAACAAGAGATAGGGTTGGTTTCGGACCCCTTCCTCAAGGGCCACGAAATTCCCCCCCTCTTCCTCCATATATACAGCCCTTAGGGCGTCGTTTAGACTTTGGGTTTTGTTTAGATTAAAAGTTCGCCATAGCTGCAACTTCGCGTACTTCGTTTGTGTTCAGCGACCAGACAAAGGCGTCACAGAACTCCACCTTGATCAATAAAGCTTTCATCTTATATTCGCAATATCCAGATTGCAATCTCAGTTTCTTGCTTGTTCTTCGTTTGCTCGCAGGAAACAGACCCTCGTGGTCAGGTTGATCGTGCTCCGGCGTGGTCGATAACCTCTCGGAGTTGGTTTAGCGATTGCTAAGGCGCGACGTCCTCGCACGTTCGTAGTCGGATCGTCAAAGTCGACTTCCACCAAAGCGATATCCATCATCTCATCGAAAGACGGGACACCTTTGCCTCTATCAAGTGGTATCAGATTTCCAGGTTGCTCGGTGAGATTTTACAGTTTTTCATAGTTTAGATCGAGTCTGTTCTTCATACCTACAGTCCACGAAAAAGCCGCACAAAAAATTAGGGTTAGTTCATCATATCCGAACCAATCTGAGCCTTTGCATAATCTTTTTAGGGTTTTTGCTTTGTTGAATTTGCGGTTGCATCGTCGTGTCAAGTTGCTGGTCTTAGAGCCTAGTCTTTTAGAGTTTCGAGTTCTGGTCATAAGTTGTCACGCCGCCGCCGCACCATCATCATCGCCTTGCCATCTACCACCATTGCTTATCCGCCACCGCTTTGCATCCGTATCCATATACCACCACCAATCCGTATCCATATACCACCACCGATCCGTATCCATATACCACTACCGCTACCATATACCACCACCGCTGCCATATCCTACCGCCATATATCCACGACCAATCCGAGTTCTTTTCATATTCGGTTGGTTTTAGAGATCCATATATTTTCCGTTTCGTGTTTCCTTGCCTGAGTAGGTCTCGGAAAAAAAGAGTCTGGAGACCCCCGGGCAGTTTTTAGGCCAAAATTTCGGCAACCAAAAATATTTTTTCCCTATCCTATTTTTAGGCCCCGGGTAGTGTTTTGAGACACTCGCCATCATAGTGATTTTTTGTCGCACTTTTTCGTCGTCGCTGCCCTGATTTCCGAAAAAAAATAGTCAAAAAATTTTGTGCCCATCCTGTCAGTTTGACCTGGGAAGAGTTTTGAGACACTCGCCATTATAGTGATTTTTCGCAAAAAAAAAGAGGAGCGCAAAAAAAAAGAG
>NC_057811.1:236589789-236614194 GCF_018294505.1 Triticum aestivum | reverse complement strand
CTGCCCTGATTTCCGAAAAAAAATAGTCAAAAAATTTTGTGCCCATCCTGTCAGTTTGACCTGGGAAGAGTTTTGAGACACTCGCCATTATAGTGATTTTTCGCAAAAAAAAAGAGGAGCGCAAAAAAAAAAGAGCGCAAAAAAAAGAGCGAAAAAAATAATTCCAGAGTGTGCTTTTCCCTTGTTTACGTGCAGCGCCGTGATTTTGTTAGTGTTCTAGGCTCGCGTCTCTAGCACGGTCTAGCCTAGGACCAGCACAGTACCGTCGTTGAGCGTTTATTCAACTTTGCATCTCTGAATTTATTATTGCTTACCATTTTGCTACCATATTATAAGCCTTCCCAGCTCCACATAAGTCTACATCGTGCGTTTGACTCTTCCTGGTAATCGCTATATCCAAGCTTTGTGAGTTTTTGACTACAACGGTTGCCGATCACCACCTGCTGCTGGGTAAGAACTGGTAAGAATTTGAGATTCGCTTGAAGGTTTTGTGACACACCACCATCACCACCACTTCTAGTAGTCTGCAGGATCATATTCTTTTGTGTTTCTTTTGCTGCTAACCATGGCAGGTTCACAAGCCGATGAGACTGATTGGGAGAACATGACGAACAAGGAGTTGCATGATAAATTTTAGCAAATGATGAGTGGCCAGGTGGGAGATGTGCTAAACAGATTTGGAGAGGCTATGGAGAAGATAGATGCCGTGGAGAAGTCGTTTGAGACAAAGCTGGATAACAAGTTTACTGAATTACTCAAGCGTCTTCCCCAACCACCACCGGCTGCACATGTCGCACCTCTACAACAACAACAACCACATCTCCAACGCCGCCTTCCAAATCAAGTGGGACGGGCACAGCGCGTTCCAATTGAGATTGGTCAAAATTCGGGTGCTGCTGCACCTACTGTTGATGCTTCTTTGGCTCCTGCTCCTGCGGCGGCTGAGGAGGATGACGATTATGCGGGCGATTATGAGGATGAGGTTGATCAAAATCAGAACTACGTGCAGCCACCAGCACCACCACCAGCAGGTCGACCTCAGGTATATATTCGCAACGGTAGGCCGGCACCACCACCTCAGGTACGAGATCATGACCATCTCCCTAAACTGAAATTGAATATTCCACCATTTGAGGGTAGATATGTTCCTGATATATATCTTACTTGGGAGTTAGAAACTGAACAACGATTTACATGTTTACAATATCCTGAGGAGAGACGTGTTCCTGCTGCTGTTTGTGCTTTCACTAGCTTTGCATGTGTTTGGTGGTCTGAACATTGTAGATTATATCCTGTTCCAACTACTTGGGCTGCTTTGAAAACTGCTATGCGTACTCGTTGGGTTCCACCATATTATCAACGTGAATTACTTCAAAAATTGCAGCGCTTAAGACAAGGGAAAAATTCTGTAGAAGAATATTATCAGGAATTACAAACTGGCATGATTAGATGTGGTATTGTTGAGGAGAATGAAGCTATGCTTGCACGTTTTATGGGTGGATTAAATAAAGAAATTCAGACCATTCTAGAGTATAAGGATTATAATAATATCACTCGTTTATTCCATCTTGCTTGTAAAGCTGAACGTGAAGTGCAGGATCGACAGCCATTGGCGCGAACTAACTTTTCTGCAGGTCGACCTTCATCATGGACACCGCGTGCATCTTCTACTTCCACTTCACCATCACCTCCATCAGGTGCCACCTCCAGCCGTGATACAAGAAAGCAGGCACAACCACCACTCTCTGCCAAGAGCACGCCTGCCGGGCCTGCGCAGAGCTCTTCTTCTTCCATGGCATCGACAGGGCACACAAGTGATATTATTTGTCGTCGTTGTAAGGGAAGAGGACATTTTGCGAGAGAATGCAAATCTCAGCGTGTCATGATTGCTACTGAGGATGGTGGGTATGAGTCCGCTAGTGACTATGATGAGGAGACTTTGGCTCTTATTACACGTGAAGAACATGGTGGAGATGATTCTGAAAATGAGACGCAATACATGGCTCCTGAAGACGCTGACAGGTATGAATGTTTAGTTGCTCAACGTGTTTTGAGTGTGCAGGTCACACAAGCAGAGCAAAATCAGAGGCATAATTTGTTCCATACAAAGGGAGTTGTGAAGGAACGTTCTGTTCGCGTCATCATCGATGGAGGGAGCTGTAACAACTTGGCTAGCATGGAGATGGTGGAGAAGCTATCTCTCACCACAAGACCACATCCACATCCTTACTACATCCAATGGTTCAACAACAGCGGCAAGGTTAAGGTAACACGTACCGTTCGTGTGCATTTTCGTATCTCTACATATGCTGATTATGTTGATTGTGATGTGGTACCCATGCAAGCATGTTCCTTATTACTAGGTAGACCATGGCAATTTGATAAAAATTCTGTACACCATGGTAGAAACAATCAGTATACTCTTGTTCATAAGGATAAAAATATTACTTTGCTTCCTATGACTCCTGATTCCATTTTGAAAGATGACATTAATAGAGCTAATAAAGCAAAACAGGAGAAAAATAAGAGTGAAAATCAGATTGTGGCAAAGGAATTTGAGCAACAAATGAAACCTAATAATAAACCATCTGGTGTTGTTTCTGAAATTAAATTGAAAAGTGCATGTTTACTTGCCACAAAATCTGATATTGATGAACTAGATTTCCACAAATCTGTTTGCTATGCTTTTGTGTGCAAAGAGGCATTATTTTCATTCGAGGACGTGCCTTCCTCTTTGCCCCTGCTGTCACTAACATTTTGCAGGAGTTCGCTGACGTCTTCCCACAAGACGTGCCACCGGGATTACCACCTATTCGAGGGATTGAGCATCAAATTGACTTAATTCCCGGTGCATCGCTACCCAACCGTGCACCATACCGTACCAATCCAGAGGAGACGAAGGAGATTATGCGTCAAGTACAGGAGCTGCTTGACAAAGGTTATATACGCGAATCTCTTAGTCCTTGTGCTGTTCCTATTATACTCGTGCCTAAAAAGGATGGTACGTCACGTATGTGTGTTGATTGTAGAGGCATTAATAATATTACTATTCGTTATCGTCATCCTATTCCTAGGCTAGATGATATGCTTGATGAATTGAGTGGCTCTACAATATTCTCCATAGTTGATTTGCGTAGTGGATACCATCAAATTCGTATGAAATTGGGAGATGAATGGAAAACTGCCTTTAAAACTAAGTTTGGTTTATATGAGTGGTTAGTCATGCCTTTTGGGTTAACTAATGCACCTAGTACTTTCATGAGACTAATGAACGAAGTTTTACGTGCTTTCATTGGACGATTTGTGGTAGTCTATTTTGATGATATACTGATTTATAGCAAATCTTTGGAAGAACATTTGGAACATTTACGTGCTGTTTTTATTGCTCTACGTGATGCACGTTTGTTTGGTAACCTTGGGAAGTGCACCTTTTGCACCGACCGAGTATCTTTTCTTGGCTATGTTGTTACTCCACAGGGAATTGAAGTTGATAAAGCCAAGATTGAAGCTATTGAGAGTTGGCCGCAGCCCAAAACGGTCACACAAGTGCGGAGTTTTCTTAGACTCGCTGGTTTCTATAGGCGTTTTGTGAGAGATTTTAGCACCATTGCTGCACCTCTCAACGAGCTTACAAAGAAGGATGTGCCTTTTGTTTGGGGTACCGCACAGGAAGAAGCCTTCACGGTATTGAAAGATAAGTTGACACATGCTCCTTTACTCCAACTTCCTGATTTTAATAAGACTTTTGAGCTTGAATGTGATGCTAGTGGCATTGGATTAGGAGGTGTGTTATTACAAGATGGCAAACCTGTTGCATACTTTTCTGAAAAATTGAGTGGGCCTAGTCTGAATTATTCTACTTATGATAAAGAACTATATGCTCTTGTTCGGACTTTAGAAACATGGCAACATTATTTATGGCCCAAAGAATTTGTTATACATTCTGATCATGAATCTTTGAAACATATTAAAAGTCAAGCTAAACTGAATCGTAGACATGCTAAATGGGTTGAATTCATTGAAACTTTCCCTTATGTCATTAAACACAAGAAGGGTAAAGAAAATGTTATTGCTGATGCATTGTCTCGTCGCTATACTATGCTTTCACAGCTTGACTTCAAAATATTTGGTTTGGAGACTATCAAAGATCAATATGTGCATGATGCTGATTTTAAAGATGTATTGCAGAATTGTAAAGAAGGAAGAACCTGGAACAAGTTTGTCGTTAATGATGGATTTGTGTTCCGTGCTAACAAGCTATGCATTCCAGCTAGCTCTCTTCGTCTTTTGTTGTTGCAGGAGGCGCATGGCGGAGGATTAATGGGACACTTTGGCGTGAAGAAGACAGAGGACGTACTTGCTACACATTTCTTTTGGCCAAAGATGAGACGGGATGTTGAGCGTTTCGTTGCTCGCTGCACTACATGTCAAAAAGCTAAGTCACGACTCAATCCTCATGGTTTATATATGCCTTTGCCTGTACCTAGTGTTCCTTGGGAGGATATATCTATGGACTTTGTTTTAGGTTTACCTCGAACAAAGAAGGGGAGGGATAGCATATTTGTTGTCGTGGATAGATTCTCGAAAATGGCACACTTTATACCATGTCATAAAAGCGATGATGCTGTTAATGTTGCTGATTTGTTCTTTCGTGAAATTATTCGCTTGCATGGTGTGCCAAATACTATTGTTTCAGATCGTGATACTAAATTTCTTAGCCACTTTTGGAGATGTTTATGGGCTAAGTTGGGGACTAAACTGCTTTTTAGTACTACTTGTCACCCCCAAACTGATGGACAAACTGAAGTAGTCAATAGAACATTGTCTACTATGCTTAGGGCTGTTTTGAAAAATAATAAGAAAATGTGGGAGGAATGCTTGCCTCATATTGAATTTGCTTATAATCGTTCATTGCATTCTACTACTAAGATGTGCCCTTTTGAAGTTGTGTATGGTTTCCTACCTCGTGCACCTATTGATTTGTTGCCTCTTCCATCTTCGGAGAAGGTTAATTTTGATGCTAAACAACGTGCTGAATTGATTTTAAAAATGCATGAGTTAACTAAGGAAAACATTGAGCGTATGAATGCTAAATATAAACTTGCTGGAGATAAGGGTAGAAAACATGTTGTGTTTGCACCTGGAGATCTTGTTTGGTTACATTTGCGTAAGGATAGATTTCCTGATTTGCGCAAATCAAAGTTAATGCCACGTGCTGATGGTCCCTTTAAGGTGTTAGAGAAAATAAATGATAATTGATAGAGGCGAGGGTCCCGATCTTTCGATGAGATGATGGATATCGCTTTGGTGGAAGTCGACTTTGACGATCCGACTACGAACGTGCGAGGACGTCGCGCCTTAGCAATCGCTAAACCAACTCCGAGAGGTTATTGACCACGCCGGAGCACGATCAACCTGACCACGAGGGTCTGTTTCCTGCGAGCAAACGAAGAACAAGCAAGAAACTAAGATTGCAATCTGGATATTGCGAATATAAGATGAAAGCTTTATTGATCAAGGTGGGGTTCTGTGACGCCTTTGTCTGGTCGTTGAACACAAACGAAGTACGCGAAGTTGCAGCTATGGCGAACTTTTAATCTAAACAAAACCCAAAGTCTAAACGATGCCCTAAGGGCTGTATATATGGAGGAAGAGGGGGGGGAATTTCGTGGCCCTTGGTGGAGGGATCCGAAATCAACCCTATCTCTTGTTTCCCCACACATACAGACTCTAAAAATAGCCTATACTTATGTATTTCGAAATTACATGGGCCTGGCCCAATAATAAGGTGACGCAGCACCTAAAATAGCCTCGGGACGAAATTTATGAAGTGGCATCTTGTATATTTCGTCCAAGGCTTCATGCACCCATTATGGTGGCTTCAAAGTCCTGAAATCATCACTTGTAACTCCGTTCTTGTTCCCCTTGCGCATGCCATCATCTCCATGCTTGTTCTTGCTCCAATGTTCATCCTTCTCCAAGCTAGGCCCTTCATTTGTAAGCAAAACAAATGTATCCAATTTAGGCAGCATCATATTCTCATGAACATTAGAATCATTACCAAGAAACGAAAGTACCTGGTAATTTAGTTGGCGTGCACGAGCTCTAGTAATTGGTCCAGTATGTATAGCAGCAGGGGCTGTGGGTGTAACAATTGTATTGATGTCCTCATCAAACATGGCAACATTATTTATGGCCCAAAGAATTTGTTATACATTCTGATCATGAATCTTTGAAACATATTAAAAGTCAAGCTAAACTGAATCATAGACATGCTAAATGGGTGGAATTCATTGAGACTTTCCCTTATGTCATTAAACACAAGAAGGGAAAAGAAAATGTTATTGCTGATGCATTGTCTCGTCGCTATACTATGCTTTCACAACTTGACTTCAAAATATTTGGTTTGGAGACCATCAAAGATCAATATGTGCATGATGCTGATTTTAAAGATGTAATGCAGAATTGTAAAGAAGGAAGAATGTGGAACAAGTTTGTTGTTAACGATGGATTTGTGTTTCGTGCTAACAAGCTATGCATTCCAGCTAGCTCCATTCGTCTTTTGTTGTTGCAGGAGGCGCATGGAGGAGGATTAATGGGACACTTTGGCGTGAAGAAGACGGAGGACGTACTTGCTACACATTTCTTTTGGCCAAAGATGAGACGGGATGTTGAGCGTTTTATTGCTCGCTGCACTACATGTCAAAAAGCTAAGTCACGACTCAATCCTCATGGTTTATATATGCCGTTGCCTGTACCTAGTGTTCCTTGGGAGGATATATCTATGGACTTTGTTTTAGGTTTACCTCGAACAAAGAAGGGGAGGGATAGCATATTTGTTGTCGTGGATAGATTCTCGAAAATGGCACACTTTATACCATGTCATAAAAGCGATGATGCTGTTAATGTTGCTGATTTGTTCTTTCGTGAAATTATTCGCTTGCATGGTGTGCCAAATACTATTGTTTCAGATCGTGATACTAAATTTCTTAGCCACTTTTGGAGATGTTTATGGGCTAAGTTGGGGACTAAACTGCTTTTTAGTACTACTTGTCACCCCCAAACTGATGGACAAACTGAAGTAGTCAATAGAACATTGTCTACTATGCTTAGGGCTGTTTTGAAGAATAATAAGAAAATGTGGGAAGAATGCTTGCCTCATATTGAGTTTGCTTATAATCGTTCATTGCATTCTACTACGAAGATGTGCCCTTTTGAAATTGTGTATGGTTTCCTACCTCGTGCACCTATTGATTTGTTGCCTCTTCCATCTTCGGAGAAGGTTAATTTTGATGCTAAACAACGTGCTGAATTGATCTTAAAAATGCATGAGTTAACTAAGGAAAACATTGAGCGTATGAATGCTAAATATAAACTTGCTGGAGATAAGGGTAGAAAACATGTTGTGTTTGCACCTGGAGATCTTGTTTGGTTACATTTGCGTAAGGATAGATTTCCTGATTTGCGCAAATCAAAGCTAATGCCACGTGCTGATGGTCCTTTTAAGGTGTTAGAGAAAATAAATGATAATGCATATAAACTTGAGCTGCGTGCAGATTTTGGGGTTAGTCCCACTTTTAACATTGCAGATTTGAAGCCTTATTTGGGTGAGGAAGATGAGCTTCCGTCGAGGACGACTTCATTTCAAGAAGGGGAGGATGATGAGGACATCAATACCATTGTTACACCCACAGCCCCTGCTGCTATACATACTGGACCAATTACTAGAGCTCGCGCACGCCAATTAAATTACCAGGTACTTTCGTTTCTTGGTAATGATTCTAATATTCATGAGAATATGATGCTGCCTAAATTGGATACATTTGTTTTGCTTACAAATGAAGGGCCTAGCTTTGAGAAGGATGAACATTGGAGCAAGAACAAGCATGGAGATGATGGCATGCGCATGGGGAACAAGAACGGAGTTACAAGTGATGATTTCAAGACGTTGAAGCCACCATAATGCGTGCATGAAACCTTGGACGAAATATACAAGATGCTACTTCATAACTTTCGTCCAAAGGCTATTCTAGGTGCTGCGTCACCTTATTATTGGGCCAGGCCCATGTAATTTCGAAATACATCAGTATAGGCTGTTTTTAGAGTCCGTATGTGTGGGGAAATAAGAGATAGGGTTGGTTTCGGACCCCTTCCTCAAGGGCCACGAAATTCCCCCCCTCTTCCTCCATATATACAGCCCTTAGGGCGTCGTTTAGACTTTGGGTTTTGTTTACATTAAAAGTTCGCCATAGCTGCAACTTCGCGTACTTCGTTTGTGTTCAGCGACCAGACAAAGGCGTCACAGAACTCCACCTTGATCAATAAAGCTTTCATCTTATATTTGCAATATCCAGATTGCAATCTCAGTTTCTTGCTTGTTCTTCGTTTGCTCGCAGGAAACAGACCCTCGTGGTCAGGTTGATCGTGCTCCGGCGTGGTCGATAACCTCTCGGAGTTGGTTTAGCGATTGCTAAGGCGCGACGTCCTCGCACGTTCGTAGTCGGATCGTCAAAGTCGACTTCCACCAAAGCGATATCCATCATCTCATCGAAAGACGGGACACCTTTGCCTCTATCACGCGGCGTGCCACGGCATCACATGCGGAGGCGAGTCCGTAACATGACTTGCCTAGTTATCTATCATTTAGGGGGAAAACAGCACCTCATCTAGGGGCATACTTGTACTGACACATCTTCCTTATATGGACTTGCCACATGATCTATCTTGAGAAAAAAATAGGACCGCACCGAGGGGCATAGTCGTACTGACACATATTTTTTGCGTTTTATTTTTGTATGGACTGATGAACAACGTCGTCGGTCAAAAAGCGTGATGCGGAGCATCCTACGATCATTCCCATGGACACTACCTCGACTACACAAGCTCCAAGTGGACCCATGACAAGAGCTCGAACACGTGCTATTCAATCCGAGGTTAACTCTCTCCTTGTTGAACTTCCCTTTGACCCACTTGAGACATGGCTACTACCTCAAACGGAGATGTTTTGTGTGTTTAGGTACGAACGAACCAGCCTAGAAGAAGCTACGGTACAGAATGGATGTCGAGAGCAAGAGGAGAAGCTGCTCAGCCTGGAACGGGCGGCACTACCGCCCTACATCCGCCCTCCTACCGCCGAACCCGACAAACTCCTGGGATCGAACGGCTCCAGAGCGGTACTACCGCCCCATCACAGCGGTACTACCGCTTCAGCTCTACAGGTGGTACTACCGCCCGAAGGACCGGTACTACCGCCCTGCCTGCGCGCAGCGTATCTGGGCCGAGGACCATGTACTCGTTTTGACCCTCTCGTACCCCTTCGAAGGCTTAGACTATAAATAGACCTTCCCCTCGTCCTGTCTAGGGTTAGCATTGGTTTAGCTCATATGTGAGATAGAGCATTGCTCATCCATACGGATCTACTCCACGAGAGAGACCGCGGCCCCTCTACGGAGACGATCCACGTTTGATTCAAGACCTCCTCACGGAGGAGACCCCCATCAAGACCCCCTCACAGAGAAGAACCGGTTACCTTTTGTATCGTCCTTTGTTGGATTTGGATCTTGTATCTTACCTTTGTGTTCATCGATCTAGCGCATGTGTGATCTATTCTTGTGGGTTGAGTGATTTCTCTCGTGTTTCCCTCGTGTTCATCACGTTCTTCATAGGGATCCGCTCCTTTCGTAATAGAGGCAAAGGTGTCCCGTCTTTCGATGAGATAATGGATATCGCGTTGGTGGAAGTCGACTTTGATGATCCGACTACGAACGTGCGATGACGTCGCGCCTTAGCAATCGCTAAACCAACTCCGAGAGGTTATTGACCACGCCGGAGCACGATCAACCTGACCACGAGGGTCTGTTTCCTGTGAGCAAACGAAGAACAAGCAAGAAACTAAAATTCCAATCTGGATATTGCGAATATAAGATGAAAGCTTTATTGATCGAGGTGGGGTTCTGTGACGCCTTTGTCTGGTCGTTGAACACAAACGAAGTACGCGAAGTTGCAGCTATGGCGAACTTTTAATCTAAACAAAACCCAAAGTCTAAACGACGCCCTAAGGGCTGTATATATGGAGGAAGAGGGAGGAATTTCGTGGCCCTTGGGGAAGGGGTCCGAAACCAACCCTATCTCTTGTTTCCCCACACATACGGGCTCTAAAAACAGCCTATACTCAAGTATTTCGAAATTACATGGGCCTAGCCCAATAATAAGGTGACGCAGCACCTAGAATAGCCTCTGGACGAAAGTTATGAAGTAGCAGCTTGTATATTTCATCCAAGGCTTCATGCAGGCATTATGGTGGCTTCAACGTCCTGAAATCATCACTTGTAACTCCGTTCTTGTTCCCCATGCACATGCCATCATCTCCATGCTTGTTCTTGCTCCAATGTTCATCCTTCTCAAAGCTAGGCCCTTCATTTGTAAACAAAACAAATGTATCCAATTTAGGCAGCATCATATTCTCATGAACATTAGAATCATTACCAAGAAACGAAAGTACCTGGTAATTTAATTGGCGTGCGCGAGCTCTAGTAATTGTGATAGAGGCAAAGGTGTCCCGTCTTTCGATGAGATGATGGATATCGCTTTGGTGGAAGTCGACTTTGACGATCCGACTACGAACGTGCGATGACGTCGCGCCTTAGCAATCGCTAAACCAACTCCGAGAGGTTATTGACAACGCCGGAGCACGATCAACCTGACCACGAGGGTCTGTTTCCTGCGAGCAAACGAAGAACAAGCAAGAAACGGAGATTGCAATCTGGATATTGCAAATATAAGATGAAAGCTTTATTGATCAAGGTGGGGTTCTGTGACGCCTTGCTCTGGTCGTTGAACACAAACGAAGTACGCGAAGTTGCAGCTATGGCGAACTTTTAATCTAAACAAAACCCAAAGTCTAAACGACGCCCTAAGGGCTGTATATATGGAGGAAGAGGGGGGAATTTCGTGGCCCTTGGGGAAGGGGACCGAAACCAACCCTATATCTAGTTTCCCCACACATACGGACTCTAAAAATAGCCTATACTCAAGTATTTCGAAATTACATTGGCCTGGCCCAATAATAAGGTGACGCAGCACCTAGAATAGCCTCTGGACGAAAGTTATGAAGTAGCATCTTGTATATTTCGTCCAAGGCTTCATGCACGCATTACGGTGGCTTCAATGTCCTGAAATCATCACTTGTAACTCCGTTCTTGTCCCCCATGCGCATGCCATCATCTCCATGCTTGTTCTTGCTCCAATGTTCATCCTTCTCAAAGCTAGGTCCTTCATTTGTAAGCAAATCAAATGTATCCAATTTAGGCAGCATCCTCATGAACATTAGAATCATTACCAAGAAACGAAAGTACCTGGTAATTTAATTGGCGTGCGTGAGCTCTAGTAATTGGTCCAGTATGTATAGCAGCAGGGGCTGTGGGTGTAACAATGGTATTGATGTCCTCATCATCCTCCCCTTCTTGAAATGAAGTCGTCCTCGACGGAATCTCATCTCTCTCACCCAAATAAGGCTTCAAATTTGCAATGTTAAAAGTGGGACTAACCCTAAAATCTGCAGGCAGCTCAAGTTTATATGCATTATCATTTATTTTCTCTAACACCTTAAAAGGACCATCAGCACGTGGCATTAGCTTTGATTTGCGCAAATCAGGAAATCTATCCTTACGCAAATGTAACCAAACAAGATCTCCAGGTGCAAACACAACATGTTTTCTACCCTTATCTCCAGCAAGTTTATATTTAGCATTCATACGCTCAATGTTTTCCTTAGTTAACTCATGCATTTTTAAGATCAATTCAGCACGTTGTTTAGCATCAAAATTAACCTTCTCCGAAGATGGAAGAGGCAACAAATCAATAGGTGCACGAGGTAGGAAACCATACACAATTTCAAAAGGGCACATCTTAGTAGTAGAATGCAATGAACGATTATAAGCAAACTCAATATGAGGCAAACATTCTTCCCACATTTTCTTATTATTCTTCAAAACAGCCCTAAGCATAGTAGACAATGTTCTATTGACTACTTCAGTTTGTCCATCAGTTTGGGGGTGACAAGTAGTACTAAAAAGCAGTTTAGTCCCCAACTTAGCCCATAAACATCTCCAAAAGTGGCTAAGAAATTTAGTATCACGATCTGAAACAATAGTATTTGGCACACCATGCAAACGAATAATTTCACGGAAGAACAAATCAGCAACATTAACAGCATCATCGCTTTTATGAGATGGTATAAAGTGTGCCATTTTGGAGAATCTATCCACGACAACAAATATGCTATCCCTCCCCTTCTTTGTTCGAGGTAAACCTAAAACAAAGTCCATAGATATATCCTCCCTAGGAACACTAGGTACAGGCAAAGGCATATATAAACCATGAGGATTGAGTCGTGACTTAGCTTTTTGACATGTAGTGCAGCGAGCAACAAAACGCTCAACATCCCGTCTCATCTTTGGCCAAAAGAAATGTGTAGCAAGTACGTCCTCCGTCTTCTTCACGCCAAAGTGTCCCATTAATCCTCCTCCATGCGCCTCCTGCAACAACAAAAGACGAAGAGAGCTAGCTGGAATGCATAGCTTGTTAGCACGGAACACAAATCCATCATTAACGACAAACTTGTTCCAGGTTCTTCCTTCTTTACAATTCTGCAAAACATCTTTAAAATCAGCATCATGCACATATTGATCTTTGATGGTCTCCAAACCAAATATTTTGAAGTCAAGTTGTGAAAGCATAGTATAGCGACGAGACAATGCACCAGCAATAACATTTTCTTTACCCTTCTTGTGTTTAATGACATAAGGGAAAGTTTCAATGAATTCAACCCATTTAGCATGTCTACGATTCAGTTTAGCTTGACTTTTAATATGTTTCAAAGATTCATGATCAGAATGTATAACAAATTCTTTGGGCCATAAATAATGTTGCCATGTTTCTAAAGTCCGAACAAGAGCATATAGTTCTTTATCATAAGTAGAATAATTCAGACTAGGCCCACTCAATTTTTCAGAAAAGTATGCAACAGGTTTACCATCTTGTAATAACACACCTCCTAATCCAATTCCACTAGCATCACATTCAAGCTCAAAAGTCTTACTAAAATCAGGAAGTTGCAGTAAAGGAGCATGTGTCAACTTATCTTTCAATACCGTGAAGGCTTCTTCCTATGCGGTACCCCAAACAAAAGGCACATCCTTCTTTGTAAGCTCGTTGAGAGGTGCAGCAATGGTGCAAAAATCTCTCACAAAACGCTTATAGAAACCAGCGAGTCCAAGAAAACTCCGCACTTGTCTGACCGTTTTGGGCTGCGGCCAACTCTCAATAGCTTCAATCTTGGCTTTATCAACTTCAATTCCCTGTGGAGTAACAACATAGCCAAGAAAAGATACTCGGTCAGTGCAAAAGGTGCACTTCCCAAGGATACCAAACAAACGTGCATCACGTAGAGCAATAAAAACAGCACGTAAATGTTCCAAATCTTCTTCCAAAGATTTGCTATAAATCAGTATATCATCAAAATAGACTACCACAAATCGTCCAATGAAAGCACGTAAAACTTCGTTCATTAGTCTCATGAAAGTACTAGGTGCATTAGTTAACCCAAAAGGCATGACTAACCACTCATATAAACCAAACTTAGTTTTAAATGCAGTTTTCCATTCATCTCCCAATTTCATACGAATTTGATGGTATCCACTATGCAAATCAACTTTGGAGAATATTGTAGAGCCACTCAATTCATCAAGCATATCATCTAGCCTAGGAATAGGATGACGATAACAAATAGTAATATTATTAATGCCTCTACAATCAACACACATACGCGATGTACCATCTTTTTTAGGCACTAGTATAATAGGAACAACACAAGGACTAAGAGATTCGCGTATATAACCTTTGTCGAGCAGCTCCTGTACTTGACGCATAATCTCCTTCGTCTCCTCTGGATTGGTACGGTATGGTGCACGGTTGGGTAGCGATGCACCGGGAATTAAGTCAATTTGATGCTCAATCCCTCGAATAGGTGGTAATCCCGGTGGCACGTCTTGTGGGAAGACGTCAGCGAACTCCTGCAAAATGTTAGTGACAGCAGGGGGCAAAGAGGAAGGCACGTCCTCGAATGAAAATAATGCCTCTTTGCACACAAAAGCATAGCAAACAGATTTGTTGAAATCTAGCGCATCAATATCAGATTTTGTGGCAAGTAAACATGCACTTTTCAATTTAATTTCAGAAACAACACTAGATGGTTTATTATTAGGTTTCATTTGTTGCTCAAATTCTTTTGCCACAATCTGATTTTCACTCTTATTTTTCTCCTGTTTTGCTTTATTAGCTCTATTAATGTCATCTTTCAAAATGGAATCAGGAGTTATAGGAAGCAAAGTAATATTTTTATCCTTATGAACAAGAGTATACTGATTGTTTCTACCATGGTGTACAGAATTTTTATCAAATTGCCATGGTCTACCAAGTAATAAGGAACATGCTTGCATGGGTACCACATCACAATCAACATAATCAGCATATGTAGAGATACTAAAATGCACACGAACAGTACGTGTTACCTTAACCTTGCCGCTGTTGTTGAACCATTGGATGTAGTAAGGATGTGGATGTGGTCTTGTGGTGAGAGATAGTTTCTCCACCATCTCCATGCTAGCCAAGTTGTTACAGCTCCCTCCATCTATGATGACGCGAACAGAACGTTCCTTCACAACTCCCTTTGTATGGAACAAATTATGCCACTGATTTTGCTCTGCTTGTGTGACCTGCACACTCAAAACACGTTGAGCAACTAAACATTCATACCTGTCAGCGTCTTCAGGAGCCATGTATTGCGTCTTATTTTCAGAATCATCTCCACCATGTTCTTCACGTGTAATAAGAGCCAAAGTCTCCTCATCATAGTCACTAGCGCACTCATACCCACCATCCTCAGTAGCAATCATCACACGCTGAGATTTGCATTCTCTCGCATAATGTCCTCTTCCCTTACAACGACGACAAATAATATCACTTGTGTGCCCTGTTGACGCCATGGAAGAAGAAGAGCTCTGCGCAGGCCCGGCAGGTGTGCTCTTGGCAGAGAGTGGTGGTTGTGCCTGCTTTCTTGTATCACGGCTGGAGGTGGCACCTGATGGAGGTGATGGTGAAGCGGAAGTAGAGGATGCACGTGGTGTCCATGATGAAGGTCGACCTGCAGAAAAGTTAGTTCGCGCCAATGCCTGTCGATCCTGCACTTCACGTTCAGCTTTACAAGCAAGATGGAATAAACGAGTGATATTATTATAATCCTTATACTCTAGAATCGTCTGAATCTCTTTATTTAATCCACCCATAAAACGTGCAAGCATAGCTTCATTCTCCTCAACAATACCACACCTAATCATGCCAGTTTGTAATTCCTGATAATATTCTTCTACAGAATTTTTCCCTTGTCGTAAACGCTGCAGTTTTTGAAGCAATTCACGTTGATAATATGGTGGAACCCAACGAGTACGCATAGCAGTTTTCAAAGCAGCCCAAGTAGCTGGAACAGGATATAATCTACAATGTTCAGACCACCAAACACATGCAAAGATAGTGAAAGCACAAACAGCAACAGGAACACGTCTCTCCTCAGGATATTGTAAACATGTAAATCGTTGTTCAGTTCCTAACTCCCAAGTAAGATATATATCAGGAACATATCTACCCTCAAATGGTGGAATATTCAATTTCAGTTTAGGGAGATGGTCATGATCTCGTACCTCAGGTGGTGGTGCCGGCCTACCGTTGAAATATATACCTGAGGTCGACCTGCTGGTGGTGGTGCTGGTGGCTGCACGTAGTTCTGATTTTGATCAACCTCATCCTCATAATCGCCCGCATAATCATCATCCTGCTCAGCCGCCGCAGTAGCAGGAACCAAAGAAGCATCAACAGTAGGTGCAGCGGCACCCGAATTTTGACCAGTCTCAATTGGAACGCGCTGTGCTCGTCCCACTTGATTTGGAAGGCGGCGTTGGAGATGTGGTTGTTGTTGTTGTAGAGGTGCGACATATGCAGCCGGTGGTGGTTGGGGAACACGCTTGAGTAATTCAGTAAACTTGTTATCCAGCTTTGTCTCGAACGACTTCTCCACGGCATCTATCTTCTCCATAGCCTCTTCAGATCTGTTTAGCACATCTCCCACCTGGCCACTCATCATTTGCTGAAATTTATCATGCAACTCCTTGTTCGTCATGTTCTCCCAATCAGTCTCATCGGCTTGTGATCCTGCCATGGTTAGCAGCAATAGAAACACAAAAGAATATGATCCTACAGACTACTAGGAAGTGGTGGTGATGGTGGTGTGTCACAAATCCTTCAAGCGAATCTCAAATTCTTACCAGTTCTTACCCAGCAGCCGGTGGTGATAGGCAACCGTTGTAGTCAAAACTCTCAAAGCTTGGATAGAGCGATTACCAGGGGGAGTCAAACGCACGATGTAGATGTATGTGGAGCTGGGAAGGCTTATAATATGGTAGCAAAAATGGTCAGCAATAATCAATTCAGAGATGCAAAGTTGAGTAAACGCTCAACGACGGTACTGTGCTGGTCCTAGGCTAGACCGTGCTAGAGACGCGAGCCTAGAACACTAACAAAATCACGGCGCTGCACGTAAACAAGGGAAAAGCACACTCTGGAATTTTTTTTTGCTCTCTTTTTTTTCGCGCTCTTTTTTTTTGCGCTCCTTTTTTTTTTGCGAAAAATCACTATAATGGCGAGTGTCTCAAAACTCTTCCCAGGTCAAACTGACAGGATAGGCAAAAAAAAAATTTGACTATTTTTTTCAGAAATCAGGGCAGCGACGACGAAAAAGTGCGACAAAAAATCACTATGATGGCGAGTGTCTCAAAACACTCCCCGGGACCTAAAAATAGGATAGGGAAAAAATATTTTTGGTCGCCGAAATTTTGGCCTAAAAACTGCCCGGGGGTCTCTAGACTTTTTTTTTCCGAGACCTACTCAGGCAAGGAAACACGAAACGGAAAATAGATGGATCTCTAAAACAAACCGAATATGAAAAGAACTCGGATTGGTGGTGGATATATGGTGGTAGGATATGGCAGCGGTGGTGGTATATGGTAGCGGTGGTGGTATATGGATACGGATCGGTGGTGGTATATGGATACGGATTGGTGGTGGTATATGGATACGGATTCAGAGCGGTGGCGGATAAGCAATGGTGGTAGATGGCAAGGCGATGATGATGGTGCGGCGGCGGCGTGACAACTTATGACCAGAACTCGAAACTCTAAAAGACTAGACTCTAAGACCAGCAACTTGACACGACGATGCAACCGCAAATTCAACAAAGCAAAAACCCTAAAAAGATTATGCAAAGGCTCAGATTGGTTCGGATATGATGAACTAACCCATATTTTTTTGTGGCTTTTTCGTGGACTGTAGGTATGAAGAACAAACTCGATCTAAACTACGAAAAACTGTAAAATCTCACCGAGAAACCTGGAAATCTGATACCACTTGATAGAGGCAAAGGTGTCTCGTCTTTCGATGAGATGATGGATATCGCTTTGGTGGAAGTCGACTTTGACGATCCGACTACGAACGTGCGATAACGTCGCGCCTTAGCAATCGCTAAACCAACTCTGAGAGGTTATTGACCACGCCGGAGCACGATCAACCTGACCACGAGGGTCTATTTTGCAAGCAAACGAAGAACAAGCAAGAAACGGAGATTGCAATCTGGATATTGCGAATATAAGATGAAAGCTTTATTGATCAAGGTGGGGTTCTGTGACGCCTTTGTCTGGTCGTTGAACAAAAACGAAGTACGCGAAGTTGCAGCTATGGCGAACTTTTAATATAAACAAAACCCAAAGTCTAAACGACGCCCTAAGGGCTGTATATATGGAGGAAGAGGGGGGGAATTTCGTGGCCCTTGGGGAAGGGGTCCGAAACCAACCCTATCTCTTGTTTCCCCACACATATGGACTCTAAAAATAGCCTATACTCAAGTATTTCGAAATTACATGGGCCTGGCCCAATAATAAGGTGACGCAGCACCTAGAATAGCCTCTGGACGAAAGTTATGAAGTAGCATCTTGTATATTTCGTCCAAGGCTTCATGCACGCATTACGGTGGCTTCAATGTCCTGAAATCATCACTTGTAACTCCGTTCTTGTCCCCCATGCGCATGCCATCATCTCCATGCTTGTTCTTGCTCCAATGTTCATCCTTCTCAAAGCTAGGTCCTTCATTTGTAAGCAAAACAAATGTATCCAATTTAGGCAGCATCATATTCTCATGAACATTAGAATTATTACCAAGAAACGAAAGTACCTGGTAATTTAATTGGCGTGCGCGAGCTCTAGTAATTGGTCCAGTATGTATAGCAGCAGGGGCTGTGGGTGTAACAATGGTATTGATGTCCTCACGAACAGTACGTGTTACCTTAACCTTGCCGCTGTTGTTGAACCATTGGATGTAGTAAGGATGTGGATGTGGTCTTGTGGTGAGAGATAGTTTCTCCACCATCTCCATGCTAGCCAAGTTGTTACAGCTCCCTCCATCTATGATGACGCGAACAGAACGTTCCTTCACAACTCCCTTTGTATGGAACAAATTATGCCTCTGATTTTGCTCTGCTTGTGTGACCTGCACACTCAAAACACGTTGAGCAACTAAACATTCATACCTGTCAGCGTCTTCAGGAGCCATGTATTGCGTCTCATTTTCAGAATCATCTCCACCATGTTCTTCACGTGTAATAAGAGCCAAAGTCTCCTCATCATAGTCACTAGCGGACTCATACCCACCATCCTCAGTAGGAATCATTACACGCTGAGATTTGCATTCTCGCGCATAATGTCCTCTTCCCTTACAACGACGACAAATAATATCACTTGTGTGCCTTGTTGATGCCTTGGAAGAAGAAGAGCTCTGTGCAGGCCCGGCAGGTGCGCTCTTGGCAGATAGTGGTGGTTGTGCCTGCTTTCTTGTATCACGGCTGGAGGTGGAACCTGATGCAGGTGCTGGTGCAGTGGAAGTAGAAGATGCACGCGGTGTCCATGATGAAGGTCGACCTGCAGAAAAGTTAGTTCCCGCCAATGCTTGTCGATCCTGCACTTCACGTTCAGCTATACTAGCAAGATGGAATAAACGAGTGATATTAGTATACTCCTTATACTCTAGAATGGTATGAATCTCTCTTTTTAAACCACCCATAAAACGTGCGAGCATAGCTTCATTCTCCTCAACAATACCACATCTAATCATGCCAGTTTGTAATTCCTGATAATATTCTTCTACAGAATTTTTCCCTTGTCGTAAACGCTGCAGTTTTTGAAGCAATTCACGTTGATAATATGGTGGAACCCGACGAGTACGCATAGCAGTTTTCAAAGTAGCCCAAGTAGCTGGAATAGGATATAATCTACAATGTTCAGACCACCATACACATGCAAAACTAGTGAAAGCACAAACAGCAGCAGGAACCCGTCTCTCCTCGGGATATTGTAAACATGTAAAACGTTCTTCAGTTTCTAACTCCCAAGTAAGATATACATCAGGAATGTATCTACCCTCAAACGGTGGAATATTCAATTTCAGTTTAGGAACATGGTCATGATCTCGTACCTGAGGTGGTGGTGCAGGCCTACCGTTGCGAATATATACCTGAGGTCGACCTGCTGGAGGTGGTGCTGGTGGCTGCACGTAGTTCTGATTTTGATCAACCTCATCCTCATAATCGCCCGCATAATTGTCATCCTCCTCAGCCGCCGCTGTAGTAGGAGCTAAAGAAGCATCAACAGTAGGTGCAGCGGCACCCGAATTTTGACCAGTCTCAATTGGAACGCGTTGTGCTCGTCCCACTTGATTTGGAAGGCGGCGTTGGATATGTGGTTGTTGTTGTTGTAGAGGTGCGACCAGTGCAGCCGGTGGTGGTTGGGGAAGACGCTTGAGCAATTCATTAAACCTGTTATCCAGCTTTGTCTCAAACGAATTCTCCACGGCATCTATCTTCTCCATAGCCTCTTCAAATCTGTTTAGCACATCTCCCACCTGGCCACTCATCATTTGCTGAAATTTATCATGCAACCCCTTGTTCGTTATGTTCTCCCAATCAGTCTCATTGGCTTGTGATCCTGCCATGGTTAGCAGCAATAGAAACACAAAAGAATATGATCCTACAGACTACTAGGAAGTGGTGGTGATGGTGGTGTATCACAAATCCTTCAAGCGAATCTCAAATTCTTACAAGTTCTTACCCAGCAGCAGGTGGTGATCGGCAACCGTTGTAGTCAAAACTCTCAAAGCTTGGATAGAGCGATTACCAGGGAGAGTCAAACGCACGACGTAGATGTATGTGGAGCTGGGAAGGCTTATAATATGGTAGCAAAAAGGGTCAGCAATAATCAATTCAGATATGCAAAGTTGAATAAATGCTCAACGACGGTACTGTGCTGGTCCTAGGCTAGACCGTGCTAGAGACGCGAGCCTAGAAAACTAACAAAATCACAGCGCTGCACGTAAACAAGGGAGGAGCACACTCTGAATTTTTTTTCACTTTTTTTTTGCACTTTTTTTCCTTTTTTTTGCTCCGCAACAATTTTTTTTCGAAAAAGTCTACAAATGGTCTAAAAGTTTGGGAGTAACACAAAAGTTTTTTTTTTGCCAGAATTTTCCAGACTTAGTTTTTTTTAAAACTGGAACTATTTTTCTACTGCGGGTAACACAAAAGTTTGGGAGTCCTTCTCTGTCACGACTCGGAGTATGGCGTGATCTGGAAATCCAAAACAGAGTAACAAAATACTGGACTTGGACTGGGATTGGTGGCGGAGATGAATCTGGTGGAACTCGGACTGGTGGCGGAGATGAATCTGGTGGAACTCGGACTGGTGGCGGATATATGTTGCAGGTGTACTCGGATTGGCGTGATGGCGGCGGATATGTGGTGGCGTATATGGACTCGGATTAGCGGTGAATATGTGGTGGTGGTATATGGCAGCGGCGATGAAGTTGGTGCGGTGGTGGTATATGGCAGCAGCGATGATGATGATGCGGTGGTGATATATGGCAGCGGCGACGTGACAACCTGTGAACAGAACTCGAAACTCTAAAGGACTAGACGCTAAGACCAGCAACTTGACACGACGATGCAACCGCAAATTCAACAAAGCAAACACAGAAAAGATTATGCAAAGGCTCAGATTGGTTCGGATAGGATGAACTAACCCTAAAATTTTTTTTGGCTTTTTCGTGGACTATAGGTATGAAGAACAAACTCGATCTAAACTACGAAAAACTATAAAATCTCACCGAGCAACCTGGAAATCTGATACCACTTGATAGAGGCAAAGGTGTCCCGTCTTTCGATGATATGATGGATATTGCTTTGGTGGAAGTCGACTTTGACGATCCGACTACGAACGTGCGATGACGTCGCGCCTTAGCAATCGCTAAACCAACTCCGAGAGGTTATTGACCACGCGGGAGCACGATCAACCTGACCACGAGGGTCTGTTTCCTGCGAGCAAACGAAGAACAAGCAAGAAACTGAAATTGCAATCTGGATATTTCGAATATAAGATGAAAGCTTTATTGATCGAGGTGGGCTTCTGTGACGCCTTTGTCTGGTCGTTGAACACAAACGAAGTACGCGAAGTTGCAGCTATGGCGAACTTTTAATCTAAACAAAACCCAAAGTCTAAACGACGCCCTAAGGGCTGTATATATGGAGGAAGAGGGGGGAATTTCGTGGCCCTTGGGGAAGGGGTCCGAAACCAACCCTATCTGTTGTTTCCCCACACATACGGACTCTAAAAACAGCCTATACTCAAGTATTTCGAAATTACATGGGCCTGGCCCAATAATAACGTGACGCAGCACCTAGAATAGCCTCTGGACGAAAGTTATGAAGTAGCATCTTGTATATTTCGTCCAAGGCTTCATACATGCATTATGGTGGCTTCAACGTCCTGAAATCATCACTTGTAACTCCGTTCTTGTTCCCCATGCGCATGCCTTCATCTCCATGCTTGTTCTTGCTCCAATGTTCATCCTTCTCAAAGCTAGGCCCTTCATTTGTAAGCAAAACAAATGTATCCAATTTAGGCAGCATCATATTCTCATGAACATTAGAATCATTACCAAGAAACGAAAGTACCTGCTAATTTAATTGGCGTGCGCGAGCTCTAGTAATTGGTCCAGTATGTATAGCAGCATGGGCTGTGGGTGTAACAATGGTATTGATGTCCTCATCATTTCGTGAAAGATCGGCCATCTAGGGTTCCACCCTACATCATCTTGGTATCATGAGCCACGTTGATCATGATTTCGGAGCCTCCCCTCTTCGTTTTCTAGCTTGATTTTATTGTGTTCTTACCTAATTCGAAAATTCCCCACAAATATAGCCCAATTTTTTTTTTGTGATTTGTTGGTGTGATGAAATTTTGTTGGATTTGGTCCATGGATTTGCTTGGTTTCGAGTGGATCTAGCATGACATGACTACCTTGGATACGACCAAAAATATTGCATACATGCATATTTGTCAGGTGATTTCTACTGCAAATTATTCAATAATCTATTTATGTTATCCAGAACAAAAATACTTCACACACTTTTGTGTTTTGTCTAATTGCAGGTGTATGGTACATTTGTACAATCCACATATGAAGATAGGGGAAAAGGAGAAGTTTAGGTTCTGTTCAAAAAGTCCTCTCACGTCACTTTTGGGCCAAGAGAAGATAGGGTCCAAGTCTCTCACGTTCTGGATTCAGATTCGGACTGCACAGACATACCTGACTCAAAACGCCAACAACTTTTTCATACCGACTTCGAATTGGGTGATTCTTTTTTTGTTGGAAAGTAGATTTCGTCCTCTTTCCAACCCAACTGGATTCACCTTTAAATTCGTCCGGAGCGTTGAGATATGGACGAAATAATCTGACGCTGCAGTAGAATCCGAGTCAAACAACAAGTCCAAAGGTGTTGCATCACCTCCACTTGGGCCCATGAGCCTTGTACGACCTAGGGTTGGTTTTAGGCTGCCTTGTGATGAGGACATCAATACAATTATTACACCCACAGGCCCTGCTGCTATACATACTGGACCAATTACTAGAGATCGCGCACGCCAATTAAATTACCAGGTACTTTCGTTTCTTGCTAATGATTCTAATGTTCATGAGAATATGATGCTGCCTAAATTGGATACATTTGTTTTGCTTACAAATGAAGGGCCTAGCTTTGAGAAGGATGAACATTGGAGCAAGAACAAGCATGGAGATGATGGCATGCGCATGGGGAACAAGAACGGAGTTACAAGTGATGATTTCAGGACGTTGAAGCCACCATAATGCGTGCATGAAGCCTTGGACGAAATATACAAGATGCTACTTCATAACTTTCGTCCAGAGGCTATTCTAGGTGCTGCGACACCTTATTATTGGGCCAGGCCAATGTAATTTCGAAATACATAAGTATAGGCTGTTTTTAGAGTCCGTATGTGTGGGGAAACAAGAGATAGGGTTGGTTTCGGACCCCTTCCTCAAGGGCCACGAAATTCCCCCCCTCTTCCTCCATATATACAGCCCTTAGGGCGTCGTTTAGACTTTGGGTTTTGTTTAGATTAAAAGTTCGCCATAGCTGCAACTTCGCGTACTTCGTTTGTGTTCAGCGACCAGACAAAGGCGTCACAGAACCCCACCTTGATCAATAAAGCTCTCATCTTATATTCGCAATATCCAGATTGCAATCTCAGTTTCTTGCCTGTTCTTCGTTTGCTCGCAGGAAACAGACCCTCGTGGTCAGGTTGATCGTGCTCCGGCGTGGTCGATAACCTCTCGGAGTTGGTTTAGCGATTGCTAAGGCGCGACGTCCTCGCACGTTCGTAGTCGGATCGTCAAAGTCGACTTCCATCAAAGCGATATTCATCATCTCATCGAAAGACGGGACACCTTTGCCTCTATCAAGTGGTATCAGATTTCCAGGTTGCTCGGTGAGATTTTACAGTTTTTCGTAGTTTAGATCGAGTCTGTTCTTCATACCTACAGTCCACGAACAAACCACAAAAAAAAAAAAATTAGGGTTAGTTCATCATATCCGAACCAATCTGAGCCTTTGCATAATCTTTTTAGGGTTTTTGCTTTGTTGAATTTGCGGTTGCATCGTCGTGTCAAGTTGCTGGTCTTAGAGTCTAGTCTTTTAGAGTTTCGAGTTCTGGTCATAAGTTGTCACGCCGCCGCCGCACCATCATCATCGCCTTGCCATCTACCACCATTGCTTATCCGCCACCGCTTTGAATCCGTATCCATATACCACCACCGCTGCCATATACCACCGCCATATATCCACCACCAATCCGAGTTCTTTTCATAGTCGGTTTGTTTTAGAGATCCATATATTTTCC